>NC_134583.1:41920000-42030000 GCF_037038515.1 Microtus pennsylvanicus
CCCATCCTGGGAAAGAACTGAATGTTTGTCCAGAGGTGGAGGAATGGGGTCTCGGCAGTCCCAAGAGACTCAGCTCTGGGGCTGGCTGGCAGCCAGGAGCATGGCCTCCTCTCCCCTGCTCCACAGGGCTGCAGAGAGCAGGGCCTGTCACCCCCTGGGAATCAATAAACAGGAAACTGCACCAATCTTGCACTTGCTCCCCTGTCTCGGTCCTCCAGGCTTCCCACTGGCCCCAGACCTTCCTGCCTCTCCCTGCCTCCAGAATCTCAAGACAAAGGACATCAATCTTAGATCAACCAACAAAAACAAGTTAAGAGGTCTGGGTTCTTGCGGTGTGTGTGTGCGGGTGGGGAGTGGTGGTGGTCACTGAGAGCTTCCTAGCTCCGAGGTCCTGGGCTGAAGGGCTTGTGAACCTTACCTTTTTGTCCTCATAATTCCTCTTACAGAACAGGAAACTGAGACTCACAGTTGAAGCCCAATGTTAAATATTAACATTGTTAAATATCACCCAGCAAGCAAGGCAAAGATGGCCCACCAGGCATGTGGGCTCTGGGCCCAGAAAAGGAAGCACAGGGTCCGAGCCCCTGGGGCCTGGGTCGCTGACCCAGAGAGGGCTTTGGCTCGGGGCAGCCTCCCACACTTTGCTTAGACATCCAAGCTGTCCTTGGGGCTGGTGGGAACAAAACAGGAAGAGCCGGAGAGAAGAGGCCATGGGCATCTCTGCAGGCTGGTCCCTCTTCCTTCTCCCCAAACTCCAAGTATCTAGGTTGCTGAGCTGATGTGGTCTCCCATCTAGAGCTCTGTCTTCTGCTTCACGGCTGAATCACAGAATCTCAGACAACCCAAATGGAGGGAGGATTAAGATTGCTTTTTAAAGATTATTATATTTATCTATTTGTGTGTGTTCATGTGCACAACACAACAGCACCTATGCAGGTCAGGAGACAGGTAAGTTATGGGAGTTGGTTCTCTCATACAATGTGAGTTCAGATTCGGCTTGTCAGGCTTGGTGGCAAGCACCTTTAACTGCTGAGCAACGCTGCCAGTCTGGTGGGACTGACATTCTTGAGCATTACCAGGTAGCAAACCTCTTGAATGATGTCACTTAATCTTAGCAATAAGACATCACGGAATGGACCTTGCCCCATCTCTTACACTGGGGAAATTCTGAAGTGCTGTCTTGATTCCTACCACAGACTAGCTCTCAGTTGATTCCTACCACAGGCTAGCTCTCGGGATGAAGCCAAGATCTCCAGCACGTAGCTCTCATCTTTCCATCTGCCTCCCAGTTCTCAGTTCTGCCCTCAGTGAAGACAGTCTGGTCCAGACATGGCTTCTGCTCCCTCCCAAGGCTCCCACCTTCCCTGCTTTCCCTGGCTCTGAGCTCTTCTGCCAACTGTCCCCCTTGGTCGATGCTTCACTTCAATGTCTGATCAGTAAACCTTAGGCTAGCCACCTGCAGAGGCCAAGCCTAGTCCCAAAGGACTCACTGACACATTTGTCCCTGCCCTTCCAGGCCTGGACTAGGGCCTTCGACAAAAGGTTCCTGAATCCAAACCTTCCCTGTGTGTCCCCACTGTCCAGCAATGGTTGCGTGGATAGATGCCAAAGAAGCAAGGAAAGAAGTAAAGGCAGGATTAAATGCAGCAGGCCTGAGGCATCCCTAGGACCAGCATCTACAGAGGGTCTTAGATCTTAGAAGCCGATAGCCTGGTCCTTATTTAACTGTGAGACAGGCAAAATAATAGTGCCCTCAAAATGCTATGTCCCAATCCCTAGAACTTGGTGATTATGGCGTCTTACAAGGCAAGAGAGACTTTGCAAGTGCCATTAAGGGTCCTGGGTTACCCGGGGGGTGGGGGGGCTGATGGAATCCCAGAGTCCTTAGGGAGGAAGGCAGAAAAGAAGGTCTGGGTGAGACAAGTTTGAAGTTGCCATGCTGCTGGCTCTAAAACTGAGGAAGAGGCAACAGACCAAGGAGTACTGGCACCCACCAGTACCTGGAAAAGGCAAGGATATTGGTTTTCCCTTAAATCCAAGGAAAGCAACTCTGTTAGCACCTGGATTTTAGCTCAGGGAGTCCCACACCAGGCTTCCAACCTCAGGGACTATAAAATGTTGCAATGATCTGTACTCTAGCGATGGGAAACCGACATACTATCCCACAGCAGCCCGAGGCTTCCCTACCTCAAGTCCTGCTGTAGCCCCCTCACCCTCTCCATGCCCAGGGATGGTTTTAAAGTCTGCTGATTTGGGCTGGAGAAATAGTGCGGTGGTTAAGAGCACTTGTTGCTCTAGCAGAGGACCCAGGTTCAGTTTCAGGCACCCACTTGGTGACTCACAACCATTCATAACATCAGTTCCAGGGGACACAGCACCCTCTACCGGCTTCTTTGGGCATCAAATGTGCACATGGAGTACATACATACATGCAAACAAAACACTAATACACATAAAATAAAAGGTTTCAAGACCCTTAATAAAAAGGAGTGTTTTCCCCAAGCTAAGTTAGAAGTTTTAGTGTTCTGTGCACAGAAACATCACTATTTGGGGGACAGACCTCCTCAGAGAAAGCACCATGGCCTGCCCCTATTATGAGAAAAGACCCTTCTTTCTGTGGCAGGGGAAGCCAAGAATAGCAGCTAATGAATGAGTGGAACAGAGTCCTCAGGAGCCTAGGACCCAGACTGCTAGCCCTTCCTGGTCGGCAAGAGATGCTCTTGCCCAGATCAGCTGCTGCTGCAGCTCCAGCAGCGCTGGGAGGTTGAATCTTGAGGCTCAAGGCCACGAAGGCACTTGTGGCTCCGAGGGTATGTGAATCTTTAAGGCCTCACAGGAGGGAAGGGGTGAGGTTCGGCTGCATCCCTGGCCTCTTAACTCCCTGCCAGGTCACCCCTTCTGAACCCTACAGTTACTGGGGGTCATTTGGGGGCTCACACAGTCTGTACATGATGAACTGGGGCTCAGTTCTTCTGCCTTTGTCCACCCATGTAAGGCCCCAGAGGCCTGAGAGGTGTGGGGTGTCAACTCCTGAGGGAGAGGGTATCATCTCTGAGTAGTCCGTGCTTCCCATTTGAGAGGCTGCCAGCAAGGCGCCAGCTCTCTGGGCACATTTCCCAGTGAATGTGCCAGGGTTACGAGTCTATCTGGGAAACACAAGCTCCCCCTTCCCCCCGACTGCCACCACCAGCTCTGCCAACTTGACTCACTGGGAATTCTGGGACCAGTGAATGACCCGGAGACAGGACACCTAGGGCCAGATTACTCGTGAGCCATGGGCCCTGGACAAAACACTGCTGGCTCCAAGCCTGCTTCTTTACCTCACCCAGCCTGAGATTAGAGGAGGGCCAGGGCTGCTGTGGCACAAGCTCCCTGTTCCAGAAGTCACAAGTCAGAGCTGGGAGGGGCCACAGTGAGGCCCAAGGTTCTTCTCTCTAGTCTTTGAGCTAAGCCCCTAAAGGGCAGTAGGACATTTCTCACAGCTGCTGGAGCAGAGGGTAGTAGCATCTTTTATTTCTTTGAAACAGGGTCTTACTATATATATAGCCCTGCCTAGCCTGGGACTCACTATGTAGACCAGGGTGGTCTCGAACTCACAGAGATCTGCCTGCCTGTGCCTCCCGAGAGCTGGGATAAAAGGTGTGCGTCACCACCTCCAGCAGGTAGCAGCAGCTTGTTCACTTGGGTGCTAGATGTCTAGACTCTTAGGGCTTCAGCGGAAACACCCTCCTCTGCAGCTCTGCTAGCCTAGCCTAGTATCATTGCTTCCTTCTGTGGCCTCCTGACTTGCTCTACTGCTTCCATGCTGGGCCCTGCAAGCCCCACACAGCAGCTTGGGTGGCTACTTTACTCAGAGCTCTCACTTCAGGTAGGTACCAAGTCCTCCCCCTGGCCGACTTCTACTTGCTGACCTCCTACCGCTCAGGTCTATCTACACTCCCAATGTCCATTCCTCGTCCTAGGGCCCTTACATTTGCTGTTCCTTTCTTCCCACAACCCTGCGCCCCAGCTATCTGACTCCCTCCCTCGGTTCTTCTGGGCACCTCCTCTCACAGGCCTCTCCAAACCACATGCTCTAAAACAGAGCCCCAGCCTGTCATCTCCAACTTCTTTTCTCTATTCTAGTTTTCTCCCCCGAACTTTCTGTTCTCTGACAGTGTCCTCTTTTGTAGACATGCGTCTTCACCAGTCTGCAAGTTCCATAAGAGCAGGCCTCTGAGCTGTCCTCTTTCAACTGCTCAGTGCATGGATGCTAACACCAAGCTTTTACTGCCACGACCTGCCTGGGAAGGCCTCCGTCCAGTCTCTGTGCATGCCAAACCCTTCCTCCCCCCAGCTTTCCAGGCCTTGATGCAGGCTGAAGCAGCTCCAGGGAGCCTCCCCTGCCAGCATGCAGACTAACATCTGAGCTCCTTCAAGACCTTATTGCTTCTAGATTCTCAGATGAGTGCTTCAGCTCCCAGGCTGCACAGGGAGGGCTCCACCCACTGCTGTGTACCATGTGCAGCCCTAGCAATTGGATGAGAGGGAGGGCAAACCCCTATATTGGGAGTGGGGGCTGGGGACAGGATTAGCTGCAGCGTCTCAAATCCAGCTGGTCCCAGAAATGTTGGGCTGGAAATTGTCACACTCAACTCTGGTCCCTCCCATAACTCTTCCCTGCTGGGTGAACTCATTCCTGGAGAGCAGCCCCTTTCCCCCAGTACTACAGTGTCTAGGGAAGAAGGCAGGGCCGGGGATAAGCCCTTTTGCCTGTACTCCCCCATCCTGTCCTCCTGCTGGGTGACATTAATTATATATATTTGGTACTCCTCAGAATCCCAAATGTCCTAACCACTCATCCCCTCCCCATGGAAGCAGTTTGCATGGAGGGAAAGGATCACAGCAAAGAGCCCAGGAGAGGCAGGAGGGAAACTTGTCTCTGCAGGTCCCTGCCAAAGGGAGCCAGGCAGACAGGAGCGGTGGCAAGAACTGCAGGGCAGGCCTGCAGAAGCAGGGACAGCGGGGCAGCTGGGGTGGGGTGTCAGGGCTGCTGGTGAGTGGGAGAGGAAGAAGGCCAGTGGCTCAGGGCTTGGATCCAGCTCTGCCTGGCCTTATTGTGTGACCTTGGACCCAGCATTCTCTTCTCTGGGTCTCAGAGCTCTTCCTGCCCAACGCTAGGCCCTGTGAACACTCTCAGGCTGACAAGTGAGTGAAGCCCAACTGTTCCTGACTTATGCCCCTTTTCAGATGGCAGGCCAGTCACACTGGAAACTGGGAACAACCCCTTGATCCCTTTTCTTTAAGGCACTGGTAAACTAGGATTCGGGGTGACTCCAACAATCTTTCACACAACAAGAAACCACCAGTGTCTGCCATAAAACGGGCACGCAATGAACAATAGCCACAGCTATTTCAAATGCCAAAGTCTCATGAATTCAGCATCTACAGTCTCAGAGACAAGACACTTCCTGTTTCTGGGCTATAGAAGGTACAAGCTTCAAGGGGCAGAAAAAAATAAACCATGTAAGATTACTCTGAAGCCTTGGTGCAAAGGGCGGTCCGTGGACAACATAATAGCAGCTATGGACCCAACTGGAAAAAAAGCCAAAGGCCTGGAACAGGAGAATTAGGAAGGCCCACGCAACACACTCAGTGACGCATTAGCTGAGCTGCCCCTCAGTCACGGTCTACAGAGAACAGACTCTCCCCTCTAGGCATACTCTCCCTGCTGCATCCCTTTGGGCAGGCTGCAGAATGAGCCCCTCCTACAGAGCCTCAAAAATCAGACTGCCCAGTTGCCCAAGGCAAAGATGAGACAACTAGGTCCTAAAGATGACTGTCCAGGCCCAGACAGAGTCAGAGGCTAAGCAGCCCTGGGACTCCTGGGACTCCCTGCCTCCTCACAGCGTGGGGCGATGCTGACTCAGGAGCAACCTGAGGTTCCCTGAGACCACAGTTATCTCCTCTTAGCACTTCACACTGGTTTATGCTCCATAGGCAGAACATGGCAATTCCTCTCTCGTCTCTTCTTTATTCTGCAGACTAAGCCACACCACCTGTGCGACAGGGCTCATGACTGCAGCCCCAAGCCTGAGACAAGGGAACACTGTCTGCTCAAGAGAAGACAGCAGCAAGTCGGGAGAGGACAGCGGTTCCCCATCTTTGTGAAGCCAGAAGGAAAGGGATAGCAAGAAAAAATTTACGGTAGCGATGGAAGAACTTCCATACTTAATGAGGGGATGGGGAATGAGGAGTGGAAAATGTTTTCTGAGCCTAATAAAGTCCACTAGGTGACGCTGAGACCTGTAGGAGCACTCGCGGAGGAGGAAGCCAAGCCTGGTCACTGAGAAGCAGCTGAGGCAGCAGAGCCTGTTCAGGCCTCTTGTGCTCCCAGGAATGGACACACTACCACCCACCCACAGAGCCTTCTGGGCAGAGTCCATTATCTCGATTTTACAGAAAGGGAAAGCAATCTACATAACAGGGATGGGACAGGTCCTGGGGATCTCCAGCCCAGCTGCCTCTTCTAATTACAGACTCACCCTTCTCTCTCCTAGGGGGAAGTAAGATGTCAGAAAGTCTCTTTCAGGGACAGGAGGAGCCTCGGTATGAGAGGACTGCTCCATATCATAGCTCCCAGGAGGGGCGGGGTCATCGGAGAATGTGAAGGGGGCGGAAGCCAGACCTGTGAAACTCTTCCTCTTTGGCCTCAGCGCCTGCTCCCCAGGCTCCCTAATTTCTTGGTTGCCCCTCAACTCCCACAGGAAAGCATTACCTGGAAAAGGAAGCCGGGGGTCCCATCCCCCATGCTCCAAGCACAGAACTGGGACTGGTGCTCAGGCTCCCCTAACGGGGTCTCAGAAGAAAAACCAGGTCCAAATGTCCCCTCTGCCTACTCCCCGTCTGTCCATCACAGCCACATGCATAAGAAGGAGCAGAGCTGGGACAGAGGAAGCAGAAAGGAGGGGAGAGAAACAGAGACAGGGAGTTAGAGGGGCCCTTAAGAGCTCTGAGGAGCCAAGTGACCAAATTAGTCTAGGGTGTAGGGTTTCCCAGCTTCTGAAATCAGCACACAGTGGGAGCTGAGGCAGGCCACAGTTGACATAATCCCAGGCCAACCCTGAGCTCAGCTTGCAGCCCAGAGCTGCAAATCTAATTGCAACACTCCCATGCCAGGGTAGGTGTTGCCTGGAGCCAATCTGAACCCATAGCCAAAACCCAGGCATAGCCAAGGCGAGATAAGAGAAGTGAGAGCTTTGTTGGGGGTGGGAATGAGACCCTGAGGTCTCAAAGGGAAGAAGTAGGAAGGTGAACAGATGCAGGCCGGCAGTGGATGAAGGGCCTGACTCACCCCGGCAGGCCTCCAAGGGGTCGCAAATTCACAAAACAGACTCTCCCACCTCTGCACAATAGCACCTGGTGGAAGCTGCTTTGTCTACATTCCCCCACACCCAGTTTTACAGATGGGGAAGGTTAAGTCACAAGAAAGGCCAATGTCAGAAAACTAGAACAAGACCCGAGACCCTGTAACAGACTTACAAGAGCAGATCAAACGTGATCTGAGAGGAGATCAGCGAAGCACTGGCTGAATGTCAGCACCCTGAGGAACACCCCAAGGATCTCTGCGACCACCCTCATACACCTAGGGGCAGGCAGATACTTTACACTAGCAGCACCCTCTTCAGTACCTGGACGGCTGCCCACTGAGTGGACACAAAAGACTTACCACCTGTGGCTTGCTGCAGCACTTGTTGGCTGGGACAGGCTCATCTGGGGCCCTGGCAGCCCCAGGGGGCTTGGTCTCAGCAGAGGGTGGTGCAGAGGGAGGCAAGGGTAAGTCCACAGGATCCGGGGCAGGAACGTCACTGGAGTGCAGGGTCAGCATGTACTTCTTAGTGGCATCTTCAAGTGATGGTGCCTGCACTGCGGGAAGAGTTCTAGCAGGGAAGCCCACAGGCTCTGGCACAGCCACAAGGGGTCCCACAGAAGTCGCAGGCTCAGGCACCACAATAGGTGTGAAGGTAGCGGGAACACTGGCATGGCGAACATGTTTGGAGGAAGACCGGACCTGCGTCAGGCTACCATTTTGGTCCTGGTTGTCCTCCGCTCTGCGGAGCTCCTGGTGACTGCTCCGGACTGGGCGCTTCTTGGAACCTCGGCGGGTGAGCCGAGGGGAAAGAACATTGGCCAGTTTGGGGTCAAGACGGACCAAGTCATGGTGGGCAGTGGAGGAGGCAGGTGGGGCAGGGAGGGCCCTCTCCGACTGTGCCCTTCCCCTGGCAGGACCAGGGTCTTCTGGCTCCACCCAATGCTCTGCAAGGATAGGTTCACTGCTGGATGGAGGCAGCATGGCTTCCACTTCTCGAATGGGCTCCCCTCCTGGGCCCTCAAATTCAGGGCCAGTCAACTCCCCACGGCGACTAGGGTCACTCAGAGATTTCTTCTTAGGGGTCTTGCCAGCAATCCTGTCATCTCCCATACGCCCCAAGGCACCAGGCTCCTGAACAATACTCTGAATGACTTCCTGATAGTCTTTGTTCTCTTCACTAACCACAGACCAGTCACTGAGGCCACTGGTCAGGCCCTCATCTACAGTTGGGGCTGCTGGAAGCCCTGTCTTAGAGCTCAGCGAGCCCAGAAGGTTGCTGTCCACAGAGAACCCAGAGGGCTCCTCCGAAGCGGTGGCCCGGTGCCGCTGTGGAATAGGGTCGCTCAGGGATCTGTAGGCCTCAATTGCCTCCCCGTTGCTTAGTTCAGTTCCGCTAGGACCCGAGGGTAGGAGTTTGCGTCTCCTGCGGAGGGCACCTGGTGTTGGAGGGGTCTCAGGAGACACAAGAGCCCTCCCACCCAGACTGTCTTCTGTCCCAGCTCCACGGTTTGTCTGAGTTGAGGTTGAGGAAAGAGGTCGCCATACCCCCACAGGATCTAGGCTGCAAAAGGCAGCACGAAGAGGCTCCGGGTCTGCCCCAATGCCCTCATCTGTCAGGCTGGACTCAGGGCCAGAGAGCTCCTCCTGAGACCGCTGTCCTCGGGTCATGTCACCAGTCCAGTCAGGGCTTCTAGGACTGACATAGCTCCCATCATCCTGCTGTGCGCCCATGCGCTGTATCTTCTCAAAAACCTGTCGGGCCTCCTGCACATACTGATCCTGGACCACGAGTGTCAGTGGGTCCTCCTCTGCCCCAGAGCCTGCCAGTAGGAGCTCTGAGGAGCTGGGCTTCAAGGCACCGGTGCGGAGCAGTCTTCCGGCCATGGGCTTCTCTGAGCAGCTGAATGACTTTGCCCTGCGCAGGGTAGCTGTCAGGTCCTTGAGGGTGGGTCGAGTGGTGGGGGATGTTGGACTTTGAGACGGCAAGGACTCAAGTTGCTCCACTGGCCTCCCCACTGACGGCGAGTCTCTGCTGTCTAGGGGGCTATTCCCAGGGCTGCCGCTGGGCTTTCGAACCCTTAGCTCTGAAAGGTCTGAACGCAGAAAACTGAGCAGCGTCAGGGTCTCGGAGGCGATATCTGGATTCGATAGTGACTTGCGCTGTCGGTTCTTATCTAGCTCCAGTCCTCCATCTCTCAGTGGCCTGGTGCTTACAGGTCCCTTAGTGCGGGACCTAGTCTGGGGACGCAGAAGGAGCCCTTCTCCGGTTCCAAAACTTGGGGAGCGGTACACTCCCCAGCTCACAGAACTGCGATTAGACCATAGCTCATCATCTTTGAGTGTCTCAGTACTGGAGTAGCGACTGCTACCTCGGGAGCCACCCGGGCTGGCCAGGTACGCAGGAAAGCTCACCTTAGCCACACGGAAAGGTGCTCCCCCAGTGTCAGACATAGGCCTTAAGCTCTCTTGGGGACCTGGGACGTAGTGCTGCGTGCCAGTACCCCACTCCCGGAGTGCCTCTTCCATAGAGGTTCTTGGAGACCTCTGAGGTTCGAGGCTCTTGACACCCCCTGCTGATCCCAAACCGCCCGAATTTAGCTCGCCACTGTCCTGGCTACAGCCATGAACCAACAGAGAGCTTCCAGGCCTGAACCCTCTCCCTCTCCAGCGACGGCCATCCTCACCGTCTGCGTCTTCGTCACTGCCCGAAGAGTGGCCGCCGAGGTAAGCTGGACTCTGAGGCCCAAGTTGTGGCTGCGGTCCCTCTTCTTCCTCCTCGCTGGAACTAGCACCCCGGCTGCGGCTGACAGGATAGGAGGAGGTAATGGAGGAGGAGGTCCGGGCCCCGGCCTGCGGTTGGGAGAAGCTATGCCAAGAATGTAAACCATCCGCCGGACGCTGCGCTCTCTCCTGTTGCTGCTGCTGCCGACGTCGCCACCCCTCGATCCCCGGCCCGGACAGCGGCATCGCCGAATGCAGGCCAGCCAGAGGGAAGCACGTACGAGGAGGTGGCGTCGGAGGCTGCCGGGGCTCGCGAACTGGGGGTTCCCACGAAGCTCCGTCGGGGCTGATAGTCCCCGGGGCCTCAGAGTCCACACTGGGTCGCCTGGAGCTCGGGCCGCCAAAGAGTTTGCGCATCTCGGTGACGCTGGGCCAGGCCCCACGGTCAGTGCTTTCAGCGGCTTCTTCTGTCGTGCCGGGGTAGCAACCCTCGTCCCGAGCACCAGCGGAATCGTGGTCCAAACGCACCGCGTCGAAGCGCCGGGACAGCTGGCGCACCGATGGCGAGAGGCTGCGGAGCGGGCGCGGCTGCGCGGGGGCGGCCGGGGGCCCCGACGCCAGCTTGGACACGCGCCGGGAGGGCTGGCCCGGGACTGCTGCAGCTGGCCGGCACGAAGCTCGGCGCCGTAACGCAGGGGTGTCTGCGTCCTCTTCTTCCCTCGGCCCCGGTCCGCCGCTCCAGCGCTCCAGCAGTTTGAACGAGACGCTGCGATAAAGTGGGGGCCGAGGTGACCCGTCCGCCATGGTGGTGGCAGTCACTCCGGGGGGGCTGGCCTCGGGGCCCCGCGGCCACCTCCCCCCCCTGCAGCCCAGCTCCGAGGGCGCGCAGGGGCCGCGGTCCGAGAGCCTGGATCCTGCACCCGCGGCGTGCGGCGGCTGGATAGGAGGGTGCGGAGAACTAAGCAGAGGTTTATCAGTCGAGGATCAAGTTTCTGCGGCTGCGGACAGCAGCGGCTTCATCCTGGGCGGCCCCTCTCGCCCCAGCGGCGACCCCAGGCCCAGCCCTTGCCTCTGCGGGAGCAGACAGGGGCATCGCGGCCCGGCCGGCGAGGGGCCAAGGCTTGCTTCCTGCTCACAAAGTCCGCCTGCAAAGCCGGGCGGCGGGCCTGCCTCTCCCCCCACCTCCCCAAGCTCCCGCTCCAGCTCCCTCTCCCTCCCCCTAGACTGCTCGCTCTCTGCCCCCTTTTGTTGCAAATAAACTTTGAGGCAGAGGAAAGGGGGCGGGGGGCGGGGCCTGGCGCCTAAAAGAGGGGGTGGTCTCCGGGAGCGCGCGCGGCTGGGAACACAGTAGGGGGAGGGGAATCAGGGAGGAGCCGAAGGAGAAACGAGGTGCTTGAACATTTGTAGACTTAAACGACCCTCTAGAGGATTCCCTCGGGAAAGCTGCGGGCTGACCCTCCCCGAGGACTCGTTCGGATACACGGGAGCTCAGAGAGTGGACAACTCCGCAGAACGCAGCACCGCGGTTCAGCCTCTTTCACGGGGAACCTCTGCCGGAGGGGCTCCAACATGGCAACCCAAGATGCACAGCCTCTAGTACACATCGATACTCAGGTACACGCAGAAACTCTTCTGGCCGGAAAAGAGGTGGGACCCAGGGTGACGTGGGCGGGGCAGGCCCTCCCGAGCGCTCCAGGCGCCCCACCTTGCCCAGACCACGCCCCTCACCCACCCTTCAGCGGCGAATCCGGCTGCACCACGCCCATGTTCCGCCCCGCGCTCAAACGCTCCACCTATATCCCACCTCCCTGTGGCCCGTCCATCTCTGACAGTCCCTTAACCCACCCAATGCAATGAATTCCCACCTCTCAGGACTCTTACACATAACTCCCCCCTCCATTTTCCTAGCTGCCACGCCCCGCACCTACCCTTTAAATCCTGGCAGCGTTAATCTCTAGACCCCGCCTCCCCCTTCTCCCCGCGGTCGGGATACGTGGCTTTTGCGCCCTCTGCGGGCCGTATTCTCCGCTCCTTCCGAGCTGTGTAGAGATAAATCTCATCCAGAGTTAGGAAGGTTTGTTTGTTTCACTTGCTTTCAGGCGTTCCCCGCCCCCTACTTTGCCAAGCACTCTGCCCTTTCTGCACGAAAGGACTTGGACGGGAACGCCCTCAACCACCAAACCTATACTCCTACCTGCTGCTGCTCCACCCTCCGCCCTCCAGACCAGGAAGGTGTAGGTCTCTACTGCTTCAACAATGATCTACCCTAGAGCTCCCCTCCCACCTCTGCTGCAGTCTGGCAAGTCTAAAATTGTTTTGGTTACTGGGGCGTCAACTTCTTACCACCCTCATCTGCTTCTGTTAGGTCTCTCTTTGCACAGACGGTTTAAATGTAGGACTCTACATCTAAATGAGTGAGAATATATGGACTGCCTAGGACGTAAGGGCAATATTTTATGTATTTTATTTAATTCTCATGCTACCCTTCTTGGGGATAAATGCTATTGAGGAAGTAACAGTGGCCTGCAGAAGTCGGAGGGAAAGGGCAGCTCAAATGTGTGGCTGATTCATACTTTAAGGACTGCAATCGTCACACTTTTTCAGACAGCTTTCCCTGGCTTCAGATCTTGATGGAGAAGGAGGGTCTGTCCCCAGCAGCTCTGCCTCTCTGTCAGTGAGCTGTAGGCAGAGCTCAGCCTCCTTGGGAACAGAGGACAAACTCCTTTAGCATTGTTATGTGGAAGCACTATTCCTCCCACGCTCGCCTCATAAGCAGCTAAGGTCAATGGTGCTGGCTTTACCCAACCATATGAGCACTCAGGCACTCAGACAGCAGTGGCTGAATGTGGAGAGGGCAGAATGCTGGCCGCAGGATAGGGGAGGGCAGCTTTTAGCAGGACCCTAGGAGCACTTGCCGCTCACACAACCTCAGGGTAAGAAGCTATTTGTCTTTCTTCTGGACCACCCATTTGTGTGTAGGAAGTCTTAGGTGAGGAGGCCACCCTTCTGAGCTGAGATCAGCCTTCTCCTGCCATTCCCTTACCCAATTTTATCTCAGTTCTGCCTCAAAGGCTGTAAGTGGTAAATCTTATCCTCACCATTGGCAAATTAGTGGGCAAGGAAGAGATCCCTGCCAGGTCTGTGCTCTCTGCCTTGCTTGGTGATAATGAATAAACCTCCATGCTTCTCTGGGCCTCAGCTGCCTTGTCTGAAAAGTAAGGAGTGGGGTCAGGTTTCCCCCAAACCTGACCTGCGTGTATGGAGTCACTGTACCCCTCGATAGTGATGGTTCCTATGGCGTGATGTGTTCTTCTCTTTTGTTGTATGGGATCAGACCTAGGCCTTTGGGAATGCTTGGTAGTTACTCTCTGGCCCAGCAGCAGCCCCGTCTCCGGAGTGTGTGCTTTTCCAGGCCCTGCACACTGGGAAATCTTGCCTTTGTGTCCCTTCTGAGACAGGCCTTCATCCCATGAATGGGCAAACTGATGGAGAGGAATGGAGACTCAAGTCACAGGCCTTGCCACCTTTATTTGACTAGAGTACGCTAGCCTGGCCTCTGGCCCCACTTGTGAGGACAGAGAATATTTAAGGATCTTGGCTAGGCAGAGTGGCATCTCATTCCGGCCTCTTTTTATTTTGCTTTATGTGTATGGGAGTTTTGCCTGCCTGTATGTGTCCCAGGTTCTTTGGAGCTGGAGTTACGGAGAATTGTAAGATGTCATGAGGGTGTCTGTGAGCTGAGGCTTCTCATCTGTGAAGAATGGATGAACACCATGACTAGTCACTCCCTCCGCAGGTAACCCTTGGAGGTCAAAACTGTAGAAGTCCTTGGGAAAAATCAGTGTGGAAAGGCTGGATGGCCAAGGTCATGTGCAGGATGGGCCTTGGAAAGGAGCTACCTAAAGGGGAGAGCTGCCTTCTGACTCCTTTCCAAACCCAAACGATCTCTTGGACACTACCTGTACCTACCATATTAGACCTAGAGTGGATAGGACTTATTAGTTAGCATCTCTTGTTCGATTTACTTTCTCGTCAGTTGCTCAATTGACTCTTACCAAAAACAAAACAGCCAGGGTCTTTATAGTAACTTTGTCTCATTCCTGTGTCCCACCGCTGAGGGACAGCCTCAGACTATCTAAGATCCTAGCTAATCAGCATTCATAGTCTCTCTCTCTCTCTCTCTCTCTCTCTCTCTCTCTCTCTCTCTCTCTGTGTGTGTGTGTGTGTGTGTCTCTGTGTGTATCTCTCTCTCTTCTCTCTCTCTCTCTCTCTCTCTCTCTCTCTGTGTGTGTGTGTCTCTGTGTGTATCTCTCTCCTCTCTCTCTCTCTCTCTCTCTCATTGTATGTATGTGTTGTTAGGATTGGACCCTGAACCTCAGTCATACTAGACAAGTTCTATACCACTGAACTATGTCTCCGGCACATGTCTTCTCCTCCTTTTTGAGACAGAGTTCTAGTAAGTTACTCAAGCTGGCTCCGAACTCATTCTGTAACCAAGTCAGGTCCTGATCTCCATTCTTTGGCCTCAGCCCCTTAAGTAACTAGGATTATAGGCTTCTGTACCTGCTTTAGGTTTTTGGAATGTGTGTGGGGTCCGTAGGTAAAGGCACTTGTTGCCAAGCCCGACCTTCTGAATTTGATCATGAAAACCAACTCCTGCTGGGCGGTGGTGGTGCACGACTTTAATCCCAGCCCTCGGGAGGCAGAGGCAGGAGGATCTCTGTGAGTTTGAGGCCAGCCTGGTCTACAAGAGCTAGTTCCAGGACAGGCACCAAAGCTACAGAGAACCCCTGTCTTGAAAAACCAAAAAAAGAAGAAGAAGAAGAAGAAGAAGAAGAAGAAGAAGAAGAAGAAGAAGAAGAAGAAGAAGAAGAAGAAGAAGAAGAAGAAGAAGGAAGAAGGAAGAAGGAAGAAGAAGAAGAAGAAGAAGAAGAAGAAGAAGAAGAAGAAGAAGAAGAAGAAGAAGAAGAAGAAGAAGAAGAAGAAGAAGAAGAAGAAGAAGAAGAAGAAGAAGAAGAAGAAGAAGAAGAAGAAGAAGAAGAAGAAAGAAAACCAACTCCTAAAATTGTCTTCTGGCCACCACACACAAAATAAATAAAATATGATTTTAAAAATTGAAAACAATGCAAAGAAACAAAGTGTCATATCCAGGCTCACCTCCAGCTAACTATGTATTCTGAGCTGGCTTAAACTGTGAACCGTTGTGCCCACTGTAGTTCTTCATAACTTCATAGAAAGAGCCTTGTCTACAGAGAGTTTGGAGAGGCTTCTTGTTCCTTAATAGTATACTGCTAAGGTTTACGTGCTGCATGTTGCTGTAATTAATTCTAGATGCATAAGCTACTCTAGCGTATTGATACATTGTCTTAATGGATATTCGGATATTGGCAGTATCAGTGAACTCCCGCATAACTCTGAGTTCATGGACAAAGGTGCGTGTGACAGAAGTGTTAAACATTAGGAGGTGCCGTGAAAGCCAGGATGGAATAGCCCTGCATGGTTTTGGGTAATCCGGGTTTTCTGTTATATGACATGTATGTACTTCCCCTAAGCATCAAACCACACTGGGGTTGACCCTTGCAGGTCATCAGCTATCGGGAGGATGCCTCCTGGGTATTTCCAACCGTAGTTCTTCGTTCCCTGCAGGTTCCAGCCTATGTCTTGAACCCTGTCCCGATTAAATCACTGCTTTGCCTTTATCTGTGGGGTGATGAAATCTGACTAAAGGGTTCATTTTGACTGGGGGTGGGGCATGGCCTAAAAACAAAAGCAAAATAACAAAACCCACAAAATTACATTTATTTATCTCTCTTATGCAAAAGTTTTGGCAAATGAATGGGAACACGAGCCTCCCCCAGCTTCTCGCTCCTTGTAAGAAGTGGGTCCCAGGGATCAAGACCTTGCCTTCATATTCAAGATCATGCCCCAGCCTTCCCCTTCACCTTGTAAACAAGAAGAGTTGGGGAAAAAGACCTTTATTGAATTTTGCAGTGTTAGGGATTGAACCTAGGGGCTAGCACACTCTAGGCATGTGCTGCTGAACTATAGCCCCAACTCTGGGTTGTCTAAGGCAGGGTTTCCCCATGGATCAGGCTGGCCTGGAGCTTGTTATCCTCCAGTCATAACATCCTGAGTTCTGCGATAACAAGCACGAACTGGCCAGCCCCTGAAATACAGGTGTCTTAGCTTTGTGGTGGTTGTAGAACTTCTTTAGGGCTGGGCCCAGGCCTGTTTTACTTCTCTGTAAAATTTGGGCTTGTGGGGGAAGCTTCCGGCACCATGGCCCCCATGGCAAATATGCAGCTGCCAGTGCCTCAGGGTTTGCCCTGGGGCCTCAGACTCCGCCTCTGCCACTTGACTGTGAGCTTCTGTAGGAGCTCACGTGGATGCCGCCGGAACTTCTGCTGTGTGAAGTAGAAGAGAACAGGGTCCAGTACACTGTTGGCACTGGCAAAGGGCCGGGTTCCTTTGTAGGCAGCTGCAAATGTCTCCAGTACAGGGCAAGAGACACCGGGTGTCGACCGCACCGCCAAGTAAGCTGTCTTGGTGATGTGGAAAGGAAGGAAACTGATGGCGAAGACAGCCGCCACCACCACGGCCATACGGGCTGCCTTGCTGCGCCGCTCTTGGGCCACAAGTCCTACTGGGCCATCCTGGCGGCACAGGCGGCGGGCCATGCAACCGTAGCAGGCCAGTAAGGCTGTGAAGGGCAGCAAGAAGCCGATGACCGTGAGAGCCATGCCATAGGGCAAGTAGCGGGTGGACAGGATGGGTGGGCTCAGGTCATAGCAGACAGTGCGGTTGCGTTGGATGCCCGTGGCAGCAAAGACTGCTGTGGGCAGGCACTGAGCTGTCACGGCCAGCCACACGGCTCCACATACCACCCAGGCAGCACGGCGACCTCCACGCTTGTGCCAGGGGGCCAGCGGGTGGCAGATACCCAGGTAGCGCTGGAAGCTGATGCAGGTGAGGAACAGGATGCTGCCATGTAGGTTGGCATAGAAGAGAAAGCGCACGAGGCGGCAGGCCAGGTCTCCGAAGGGCCAGTGGTCCCCTCTGGCGTAGTTATAGATGAGTAGGGGCAGTGAGCAGGCGTACAGCAGGTCTGCCAGTGCAAGGTTCAGGGTGTACACAGCCGAGCGCGTCAGGGTCTGACGGGATGCGCAGATCTGAGCGATGACGCAGATGTTCAGCGGCAGGCCCACCACCAGCACCACTGAGTACACCGGGGGTAGCAGCAGTTGCTTGAAATCCTCACGGTAGACACATGTAGTGGGCGGCAAGCCTGGTGTCTGGATGGTGCCATTGTCCCTCTCCATTACTGCCCAACTGCTTTTCCTATGCTTGGAGAATCTGGGGAAGTAAAACACACCCTCTCAGTGCCGTGCTCACCAGCTCACTCGGCACTATGCCTTGAGATATCTGAACAACTAAGTCCTTAACTTTGTCTCCTCTTAAGGCTCATTGCCCCATAAAGACCCATACAGAACTCTTATGGAAATGTGTATTCCAATGAAGCTCAAGCTTGAGAGAAATCAAAGTCATTTCGTTTCTCTAGTATTTCATTTCCTCTCAGTGTTCCTAGTAAACTTCATCTCTCACAACCCTAGACAATTGTCTCTTCTGTGTGTGTATGTGGGCGGGGGGGGGGGCAGGATTAGTGGGTTTGAGTTCAAATCACAGCTGTGACCTTGGAGTGGGGATTTACCTCCTCAGTCTCCATATTGGAGGAATAAGAATGTTGTCATTAAGTTAGAAGACTTCTGAGATCTCTGTGGGGTAGGACTGTGGCAATGGTATGTACCTGTCTCATGCAGATGGAAGACCTTTTATGAGGAAGTACCAGGTTTGGTGTTTCTCCACGTCCTCTGTTCCTCCACGTTTCTCTGGTGGCTCTTAGTTTACCCCTGTGGACAGTGCACACACCGAGAGCTCACCGAGGAAAACGCCAATGATGCCAGCCTGAATGCCACCTTCAAAACCCATGTTCTTTCAGTCACAGCTCATCTGTAAAACAGGAGAGGTGACTCAGGTGATCCTGGAAACTTCCTTCCAGTCGACTTTAGTGGGTGGGAGTGGAGTGTGGGGCAGAGGCTACAGCAGCTCGGGTCGATCACCGCTGCTCTAGCACCCAAGCCAGGAGGCCCAAAGTCTGTACTGGCATTTGCGCACACACGAATGAACATACCCAGGCACACATGCAGATGGTTCAGCAGTGAAGAGCACTGCTCTTCTAGAGGATCCCGGTTCAACTCCCGACACCCACATTGCAGCTCATAACTGCCTGTAACTCCAGTTCCAGGGGCTCTGACACCCTCACAAAAACATACAAGCAGGCAAAACTCACAAAAGTCATAAAGAACAAGCAGAGGTGGTCCCTGGTGGCCAGAGGGAAGCTCCAGTTCTCAGGGGGAACCAATCAGGAATCACGCTGACCAAGCATTCGAGAGGTGGAAACTAGATGTAAATGTTATAACTAAATAAAAAGCTTTCCCAGGAGAAATTTATCCTGGCTGGGGACAGTGTTCATCCGTATGTAGTGGCATTTGAATTGCATTTTAATAAATAAAGACTACCTGAAGATCTGAGAGTAAAACAGTCCCACTGGTCAGCCTTACAGACCAGGTAATGGTAACACACACCTGTAATCTCAGTAGCCATAATGACACGCACCCTTAATCTCTGTAGCCACACTAGTTGCCATAGAAACCGGGCAGTGCATGCCTTTAATCCCAGTGGTGCACGCCTTTAATCCCAGCACTTGGGAGGCAGAGGCAGGCAGATCTCTGTGAGTTCGAGGCCAGCCTGGTCTACAAGAGCTAGTTCCAGGACAGGAACCAAAAGTTACAGAGAAACCCTGTCTCAAAAATCAAAAAAAAAAAAAAAATGGAAGGAAACAGCTCTCAGATGCAGTCTCCTTCTGAGATTCCTAGAGGAAGGATCGCCATTTCAGAATGAGGCAGAGGTAAGAGCCAGTAGCTGGCTGTTTTGCTTTTCAGATCTTCAGGTTGAACCCCAATTTCTGACCCTGAGCTTTTATTAATTGTGCTTCATTTGGTGCCCAACACCAAATTAGGGCACAAATTTACGAAGAAGCCATTTGCCTGAGGCTTTCTAGCCATGAGCCCAAGTCAGAGCTGGGATTGAAATTTCAGCTCTAGGAATTGGAACCCAAACCTAGCTACCTTGGTTCAAGAGAAAAACTAACGCTCCCAGCTCCCATCTGCCTCAGCTCAGCTTCCATGTAAAGACGGAAAATACACAGAGAGTCTGGACACTGTATGTTATTGTGTTGTCTTTGAATTGTTTGACTGCTGAGGAAGGAGCAACAGCTGCTAAAAGACATTTGATTATTAATGTTGCTGGATTAATCCAACCTACATATTTTGAAAATGCCTTGACTTCAAAATTTAAGTCAATGGATATGTTACTTTGGAGAAGAGATTTTTCTTTTGTTTACACAGGAAGTGAGAGGCTGTGGATTCATTCTGGGTTAAGAAAAATAAGGTTTGATCAAGGAAGACCCCCTGAGAAATCTGATGGCCCAGATGACCGGATGGTTCTCAGTGCATTCGGTGCAGTTTTCTGTGTCCCTCCCTTAGCAGGCCGGGGGCTCTCTGACCACACTGCCAGAGAGATTTGGCCTCACATGGATGAAACTGTAGTGGCCTCTTGTTTCTCCAGCCTCGGGGGAGACTGGTCCTTCTAAGACTTCATCCCCTGGGAAGGAGCAAGAGCTACAGAAGGCGGCCTCTGAATAGGCCTCAGGCACCATCTGCTCCCTGATGACACTGCACTCTGTCTCTGAGGACCAAGAGCTAAATGTTCCCCTCCTGCAGGGGGTGAAGAGAGGGAGGGATCCTTTGACCCCAACTGTGAGCAGTAACTGACTTTGGCTATCATATCTGTCATTCATTCTCAGACCCTAAGGCCTAGACTATCTCAAATCACAGCTTTTTTCTGGACTCCAGCTATGCTGCCTGCAATAGGAACCCTTCAAGAGGTTCCTCTGCTCTCGAGGAAACTTGTACAGTCCTCTGGCCTTGTCCTCTCCACACTCTTCTCGTTCCTGCTCTTCCTCAGTCATCACACTGTTCCCAACACTGCATGGCCACTGCAACAGACCTAGCACCATCGCTGGCCTGTCCATCTGTGCTGATCTTTTCACAGTGTGCTCCTGGGCCCGTCTCATCTCTGCCCTCCTTCTGAGTTCCCAGCCACGCCTGTCCCACCCGGCACTGGCCCCTTTGCTCACGGCAGACTCACAAGCAGCACCCATCACCATCTTGGGTCCATGGTACCAATGTGCTGGGGTGAAGGGTCCTCAGCCACGCTGTAGCACTTTGGACAGCTTCCTCTGCTCCCTGACCCTGCTGGCTCTGACTGAAATAGCCCTTGTGTGTGTGGGGCACCTCCCTGCCACTCACACACTTTAGCCTGGCAGAAACAGCTGAACAAAAGGCATCCATTCCAGAACTCTGTCCAACCATGGGAGGAGGGCACAAAGGGACCCAGCCTCACAGACCCAGCTCTCCCTCAGTGTTCTCATCTGTTAAGTGGGTTATGACAGTTCCCAGTCCTTCCCTTAGCCACCAGGAATCCATTCACTTCTTTGATCCTATACCCTGTACCCATCCTCCATTTTCCATTCATTTGGTAGGTCATCTACTAACATTCCTGTCCGCACCTCTCTCGAGATGGCAATCCACTGGTAAGGGCCATCCTTACCCAACTACTCTCACATTTCCCTTCCCACATGCCCCTTTGCCACAGCCTTTATTAAGCGCCTACTGTTTGTCATCAACTCCCCTGTTAACAGTCACAGCACAAAAACCCAGGTATGAGAGTGGGTGTGGTGATGGGCGCAGAAGAGGCTGTGGAGCTGCTGGGACACCGGGAGGGTGAGAGAGAGGATGAGAGATGGCTCCTCGCGGTTCTTCAGGGAGGGTAGCCTGAAGATGGTTTTTGGTGTGGAGCCACTGAGGCAAGTGGGTGGGGGGAGGGCAGTTCAGGGAACGGATCCAAGCTGGGCCTCTGCTCCCACTGCCTCTCTCGGCTGCTGGCTACAATGTGACAGTTGCCACCTATACGTTGAAATATCGTAGGCAAGGACTCTTGGTACTCTGTCACTTGTAGAAGTGATATCCATGCAGAAGCTTACCCCAAGCCCACGTTACAGGACTGGGGAACCAAGGGAGAGCCAAAATTTTGAACCAAAGTGAGATCAAGGTTGAAGAGCAGGTAAACACTTGGCCAGCTGTGAATAAATTGTGCACCTACCATTTATTTGGGTGTGTGCCAGGATATCCAAGCAGGCTCGGTAATCTTACCTTCTTCCCAGTAGTTAGCTCCTAGTGGTGTTCCCAGAACAGTCTCCTGTGGCCCAGCGTCGGTCAGGGTTGAGACAACTTTGAAGACCTAAGGGAAGATGGGGTGCTGGCCCTGGAGCAAAGCATGGGTTAACACTTCTAAATAGCTGTGGCTTCTGCCGGGACTGAGGTGGTTCCTGCAATGAGAGCCTGAAGCCATGAGATGGCGCTAGTGGACAGCTGACGAGGACAAGACTAGTGCCCGTGCTGCAGGGGCCGCCTGTCAGGCCGGCGCTGAGCAAACCCCATTCCTCTGGCCCTCCTCAGATTTCCTCTTATTTACCCACCTCAACAAGCTCAGGCCTCTGTCTGAACTTCACCCTTCAATGCAGCTCACAGCAGCCACTTGCGTGTCCAGCCCGGAGTACCGCTATGATGCCGCATCTTCTGCCCATCTCTACTCCAGGTTCCTGGGTAAACCACCAGCAAAAACACTGCAGCCCTCACCCCACCGAGGGACAACCTCTACTTGCTTTCTTTTCTTAGTCCAGGTCACAACTATGAGGTCGGTTCTGCAGCACCGTCAACGGAGTGCAGACGCCAGGAAGAACTGACTCAGCGCTCTTGGTACCCTTAGATCCCGGAGTCGCAGGACGCCCTTCGACTGATCCTCCGTGTCTGGAGGGGCGAGGAAGCCTGTGGGACAGAGGCAGGAGCTGGAAGCCTGAGTCACCACCTACTAACATTCCCTGCTCCCGCTGGACCTGAGATGAGGCTTCCAAACTTGGACTCCCTGCCTGCTGGGAAGCCACGCTGGGAAACCCCCTTGCTGTATCCCAACCTTGTGAATTTAGCAGCAAAGGTGCAGGATGGTGGGGTTAAGACTTGGCTTCCTTCTTCTGAGTCAGGCTAAGACCCAGCCTGCTGTGTGGCTTAGAGCCTGCTATCCAACCCCTCTGAGCCTGAGAAACTTACGGTAGCTGTGTTCCCTTCCTTACAGAGTTACACCCTCTATTCCAGGTACCACCCAGCCCTGACCCCGTGTGGCATCAGCCTGAGCACCCTGGAGCCCACCTCCAGACAGACTGAAGTCGGTTCCTTATGCCAGTCCCTGGTACCTGGGGGACAGTTCTGGTCCCACCAGGCTACAGTTGGCAAAGCCAGCACAAGGCAGCAGGCATCTGCTTTCTCTTCTCTCTTTTTACTTCCCCTTCCCCCTCTGTGGAGCAGGGACCAAGTGGAACTGAAAGCTCATTTTGAGGATGAAGAAGCAGCTGCAGCCTGGGACTGGGGCCCCTTCCTTTGTTTCCTTGGGTAGAAATTCCATAGCCCTCCTTCTGGGACCACAGGCTCTGCCATCCCTTCCCCTCACTGTGGACCCAGTGACTGCTCAGCCCAGAGGACTGCAGAGCATAGAGCCCCAGGAACCAGGCTTCCGGTGATGGTGGAAGAGAGGGCTCAGGCCTAGCACTTGGCCTCCCCTGCAGGTGGACCTGCAAAAGATCATTTCAGAGCCTTGAGGATGTGGGAACATGACCTGCCCATGTGAGAGGAGTGGGATCCTTGGGCCCCATGACCACCTCAGGGATGGTGGGACTCCCCGCTGGGCACCTGGAAGTCCAGATTGGAGTTCTGACCAATGGTTGAGAAGGAGAGAGGTTTTGTCAGGCTTGCAGAGCTGGGAAGAGTGAGACTGGAGTTGCCACAGCTGCCTAAACTCTGTGCCAGGCATGATGCTGTGTCCTGGAGCTACAACCACGAGGAGCGGGCTGTCAAAATCCAAGGGTGGCAGAGTAAGGACAGGGAGCACCATGGGACTTCTGGATCCAGCTATGCCGAAGGCTTTAGCCTCCCACTGAACTGTGGTGGTACAAGCCAATCAATTCTTGTTTTGCCTCAGTCCACTAGACCCGGGTTTCTGTCCTTTGATATCAACCATCCAAAACTAGGTGTGGTGATGCAGGCCTGCAATCCTTACACTTGGGAAGTAGAGTCAGGGGTATTAGGAGTTCAAGGTCATCCTCAGCTACCTAGCAAATTAGAAAGAAGAGCTGGAGATGGAGCTGTCAGTAGAGTACTTGCTTAATGTTAGTTCACTAAACCCTGGCTCCAGTTCACAGTGCTCTACAGCACAGGCATGGGGAGATGGGAGCTGGAAGACCCAAAGTCTAAGGTCATCCTCAGCTATGTGAGTTCAAAGCCAGCCTGGCATACATGAAATTTTTATCTCAAAAAAGAAAGCAAGAAAGAAAAGAAGGAAGGAAGGAAGAAAGAAAGAAAAGAAGGGGCTGGAGAGATAGCTTAGTGGTTAAGAGCTTATACTGTTCTTTCAGAGGATCAAAGTTTGGTTCACAGTCTTCAAAACAAGTGCTCACAACTGTCTATAATTCTCGGGAGTCTGGCACTCTGACCTCCAAGGCACCCACAATCATCTGCACATATCTATACACATATACATAGTTAAAATGTGTGTGGCCGGGCGGTGCTGGCTCACGCCTTTAATCCCAACACTCGGAAGGCACAGGCAGGTGGATCTTTATAAGTCTGAGACCAGCCTGGTCTACAAGAGCTAGTTTCAAGATAGGCTCCAATGCTACAGAGAAACCCTGTCGAAGGAAAAAAAATGTATATGTGTATTTCTGGACAGGTTTTCTCTGTGCAACAACCCTGGTTGTCCTGAAACTCATTTTGTAGACCAGGATGGCTTCAGACTCACAAATATTGCCTGCCTCTGCCTCTTTAGTTTTGGGATTAAAGGCGCAAGTCCCCACCACTTTGCTTTAAATATATATATATATATATATATATATATATATATATATTTGGCTTTTTTCGAGACAGGGTTTCTCTGTGGCTTTGAAGCCTGTCCTGGAACTAGCTCTGTAGACCAGGCTGGTCTCGAACTCACAGAGATCCGCCTGCCTCTGCCTCCCGAGTGCTGGGATTAAAGGCGTGCGCCACCACCGCCCCGCGTAAATATATATTTTTAAATCACCATCTTGACTGTAGTTCTGACCTACAGTAGGGTCTCCACCTCCTCTCACGGAGTTTTGTCCAGAATCCCATCATCTCTGCCTGGGAAACTAGAAGAGGAGGGCAGGTGGGGCAGAGGAACTGTCGCCTGGTGGAGCACCGTGGCAGTTCTCAGAGTGACCACGGTCACCTCAGTAGCTCTTGGTGGGACAGCAGAACCCATTTGGGCTCCACTTGCTGTATGTTCTAGAAAGGTCATTTTACATCCTTGGGTCCCCATCGTCCCTGATACTCACTGCTAATTTCGTGACTGTCCAATGGAAGCCAGAACTGGGATAAGGACTCTGGTACCAGGATCTTACATGGGATGGGCTGTGCTGTGCTGGTCCCACTTTGCAGATAAGGAGTCAGGTAGCTGTGGTCTGGATGTCCGCCCTACAAAACCTTGTGTTAATAGCTTTGTCCCCAGCTGGTAACACTAGACTGGGGCCTGGATGGTGCGGGCATTGGCCTTCTCTATGAATTGGCTCTTGCACAGTTCCCGTTGGATGGGTGAGTAGATAGGGACAGGTTGGAGGAAGTGGGTCATGAGGGTGAGATGTTAAAGGACACGCCTTGTTCTCCTTCTCCTCTTCCCCTCTCTACCTGTTCCACCATGCCCTTTGCTATAACGTTTCTGCATTGCTGCAGGCCAAGAAAGGGCAAGCTTGGAAACCATGAACCCAAATAAATCCTTACGTGATTGTTCCTCAGATTTTGTCACAGGGATGACGAGGCTTAGACAAGTTGATGACTTGTCCAAGGTGACAGTGAATCAGTGGCCAACTGGGAGCTGGATGCAGATTTGAGTAATGATAAAGTCTGTGCTGGGAAGAGGGGTGACATTTCCCTACCAGAAACCTGAAACCAAAGTGGTTAGGAGTTTGTCGTGTACACAATAGACCCCTCGTGGCACCATTTCCCGGGAATAGATTAAAACAATGGAGGTTAAGAGTCAGGGCCACCGGTCTGGATCAGAAAGACTGACTTCCTCCCTCCCACTTTGTGAGATACTGGACACAAGACCTGTTTTGCTTTTCGGTCTCCAGCTCCCTGGAGATCCTGGATGAGTGAATCCTGCCCATGAATATAAGCCACAGGGCTCTATCCTCGATGCTATTGGGTTCAGTCATTTACCGTGTGTGTGTGTGTGTGTGTGTGTGTGTGTGTGTGTGTGTGTGTGTGTGTCTGTGCGCGCGCGCATGCCACGGGTCAGCTTTCTCCTTCCACCACATGAGACTGAGCTCAGGTTGCTTGGTGGCCATCACCTTTACCCACTGAGCCATCTTGGCTGATGACATATTCGCTGGGGGCTAGGGGAATGGCCACAGGAGTTGTACCTCTAAGCCTACCTGATTCCACAGCCTGTTCACACACACTGTCTGTTTACTGCCCATTTCAGAGACAAGACACGGAGGCTTAAAGGTATCTGGTTCCATGCAAGGTTCTATGTGTGAGGCTAGGCCAGAGGGATCCTCAGAGGACCCCTCACTTCTCATGAGAAGCAGAGTCCTGTCTGAGACCTGCTGTAAACATCCCTCACGTCTACTGAAGCCTGATCCCACCTGACAGAGACAAGACGTCCTCTGACCCCAGAACCAGGGGTCAGTGGCAGACTCTGGATTCTGGACTTGCTGGGCCAGACAGGTTTTAAGATCATCTGAGAACCCCTCTTCTCCCCCAAGAGGAGACCCCTGAAGCCTCCCAATGACTTGTCTGGTCCCTGTTTGCATACTCCCCTTGACATGAAGCTCATTCCCCTCCCAGGTTACCATAGGTTATGTTGAGAACGCTCCCTGAGCTATGCTTCTAAGTTAGCAGTTCTCTCCAGCACAGCCTGCCTCCGGGACCTGAGACACCCTGGGGAGGTCGTGCCAAGACCACTTATCAGCAGCTCCCTCATTCCCACCAATGGATTCTGAACTCACATCCAGATCCAGGAAACCTGGGCCGCACACTTGGTTGACAGGAAAACTTCAAAACAAATCTTGTGGCCAAGTGTGGTACATACTTGAAGTCCCGGCACCAGAGAGGTAGGCATTTCCTTCTGTCATACAGCTCTAAACCTCTACTGTGAGCCTTGTGGACCTGGGGCCAACCCATGGAGGTGGAAGAGGGATTTGGAGGTGTCTGAGGCTGGCCAGGGAGGGACATTTGGAGGGTATCAAACCTGACTCAGTGTGAAATGGGGGAGGCTGTATGGTGACTCGTGTCACTCAAAGGTCACTGTCCCTGGGAGGTTCTCTTCTGCCACTCTAGCTAAAATTACAACCTACATATGTGTGGGATTTCCCCAATCTGTTATATTTTTCTTCTCAGTACCTTTAGACTTTTATTACTATATTTACTTATTTATATATGTGATTTTTAATGTCAGACCACAACTCGGAAAAGTCAGTTAGTTCTCTCGTAGTATGTGTGTCTAGGAGACTGACCTTAGGTAGGCCTGGGGGCTAGCTCTGTTACCTGATGTCATCAGCAATTCCTCTTTACCACCTCCTCCTTCCTTCCTTCCTTCCTTCCTTCCTTCCTTCCTTCCTTCCCTCCTCCCTCCCTCCCTCCTTCCTTCCCTCCTCCCTCCCTCCCTCCTTCCTTCCCCCCTCTTTCTCCCTTCCTTCCTTCCTTCCCTTTCTTCCCTCTTTTTCTTTCTTCCTTTCTTCCCTTTCTTTCTTTCTTTCTTTCTTTCTTTCTTCCTTCCTTTCTTCCTTCTTTCCTTCCTTTCTTTTTCTTTTTCTTTCTTTTTTTTTGGTTTTCTGAGACAGGTTTTCTTTGTGTAGACCTGGCTTCCTGGCACTCGCTCTGTAGATCAGGCTGACCTTGAATTCACAGAGATCTGCCTACTTCTGCCTCTCAAGTCAAGTGCTGGGATTAAAGGTGTCTGCCCTCACTGCCTGGTCCTTTTGTTTTTGAGACAGGGACTCTTGTAGTCCAGGCTAACCTCAGACCCACTATGTAGCTGAAGATGATTCTGAACTTCTCATCCTCCTGCCTCCACCTCCCAGGTGTGTGCCTCCACACCGAGCTCGGGCAGTCTGAGAATGAAAGCAGGGATTCGTAGATAAACACTCTCCCGACTGAGCTGTACACCATTTGTTTCTGTTTTTAAAGCAGGGTCTTACTCTGTAGCCTAAACTGATCTGGAACTCGTGGTGATCCTCCTGTCTTAGCTCTTAAAGTGCTTGGATTTCAGGTGAACATTACCATCTTTTAACAACTATTCTACTTGTTTGTAGATTTATGTGATTTGCCTTCTCCACCGGGATGTAATCGCCAGGCTTTCGCCCTTCCTTTGGGACAGTGCCGGTCATGCAGTAGGTGCGCAGTAGTACTTGTGGGAGAACTGAATTCCAGGCGTGGCTCAGGTACGTGTACACCGGCACGAGGAGCAGAAATCTGCTGGAGGTGCGGAGAGCCTGCAGTATGTGGTTTGGGGGACCAGGAGCAGCAGAGATGGGTGTGTGTACAGGCTACTCCTGGAGCTGCTTGTCTGGCTTTCTGAGCAGTTTGGGGTGGGAATAGTCCCAGCTGAAATGGGAAAAGGCTGCCTGCTTTCCTCGGCTCTCTACTCTGTCCTCTGGCTTCTCTAGGCCTCTAGGCCTTTCCTCTTTAATTGGAATCTCTTCCAGGCACCCAGGCTGGCTTCTGTCTGCTCTGTGGGCTCCCAGATTCTAGCTTTTCAGAATCACCACTTCCACCCTGGCGCAGTAGCACCCCAACCTCTCTATGCCACCTGCACCCCACTCCAGGACCCAGACCTACGTGTACACAGCTAGTAAGTCGCTACCCCTTAGCATGACACCTTGCTAAGCATTGCTGGAGGACGTGAGGTCCCGCTGTCTGCCCTGTGCTCCCCTGGTCTGGCATGAACTCACTCCCCTCTACTTAATCTCTTTTCTCACTTCTACACCTTTGACCCCAGCAGCCCTCAGATAAGCCGGCTTCAACTTCCGGCCACCTAATGAACCATTTGCTCCGCCCTCCTCCCTCCTGCTCCCCACCACCCCCTCAGTTGTACTCTTCTGTACCCTTCCTCCTTAGCTCCCCCGCACTGATTCCTTACCCTCAGCCTGCACTTCCTTCAACAAAAGTTCTCCGTTGACCTCACTTGTCTCTTCCTCCTTCATAGTCAAGCTTGTGAATGAATCCTCCACTTCCCGCCTGCACCAATCCTCCACTTCCCGCCTGCACCCGCTGCTCACACCCCCATGGTCAAGCACAGGACAGAGTGAGGAGAAACAGCAAGCTCCCAGTCCCCTAGATGAGGCAAGATGAGACTGGGGCGCTCCTAAAGAAACCTCCAGAATGCCCTGACAAGCCTGGAGGGGTGAGGGGTGCAGAGGCTGCAGGTGAAGCTGATGTGAGGCCCCATGACATGGGAACTTTAGAAAGAGGTGACTGGGCTGGGTGGGCATGGTGGCGCATGACTTTAATCTCAGCACTCAGGAGGCAGGTGCATCGCTGTGCATTTGAGGCCATTTTTGGTCTACATTGTGAGTTCCAGGACAGCCAAGGTTACACAGAGAAACCCTGTATTGAAAAACAAACAGACAGACAGACAAAAACAGAAAAATAAAAGAAAGGAAGGAGGCAGCAGGACTAGCAGGACTCTGGGACCAGGTGGCTCTGTGGTTCCCTCTGAAGGAGCCCGCGGTCGACCTGCAGGGACCTTTGACCTCTGTGTCCCGACCCCACTGCCACTGCTTCGGTCTGGCTCCCTGCTCCAGGAAAAGCAAGGTACTGACTCAGGTTTCTGGGAATTTGGAAGGTTCCAGTACTTGATCCCCTTGAGGCCCATGTAGGTCATCCGTCTCTGAGAGCAGAGGGATGCCCCTAGAATTCATTTGTTTGCGTTGTACCCACTTTTGCAGGAGAGGAAACTGAGATCAAGGGAAGAGAGGCATTTGGTTCTGGGACAGCACAGTCATCTGCTTGTTGGGGTGAGTGTCCGGGCAGCTGGCTCATGAACCTCAAAGACATTCAGCTGGGGCAGGGCAGAGTTCAAACAGTAGCAGCCTCTGGCCCCTGACTGACACTGGCATTCAGCATGGCTCTCGCGAAGCTCTTCCCTCCCTTGAGAGGCATTGTCTCTGCAGTGGCAGGCCGGACAGGGAAAAACAAGAAAGAACCTTGAGCCGTCTGTTCCAGAGTACAGTGGACCTGGTCTGATTTCTTCTTGGGTGTTGGAGCTCAGGGTCATATCCAGCCAATTGGAATTGGGGTGTGATGATCTCATCAACAGTACCAGCTTTTGGTGTCCTGGTCCTGCATCTCCCAGCCCTCCTGGCATGGGGATGTGTGCTCTTGTCTTGGAGCCTACAAACTTGACCAAGTCCCCGAGTCTTTACGTGGGGTGGGGAAGGGACAGAGGGAACCTATGGAATGGCACGAGGAAGACAGTTACTATTTAGTTTGTCTTGCATTCTTGAAGTCCTGGGTTCAATCTTTAGCACTGCACAAACCGTGCATGGTGACGCTCATCTGCAGCTCTAACACTGCAGAGGTACACCCAGGAGGACCCAGAGTCAGCTGCATGGTGAGATTGAGGCCAGCCTGGGCTACACAAGACACTATTTTTTAAAAAAAAAGGTCTTTCCATCCTACCAAGAAGAGGCTCATAGACTGGAGCCTGTCCGTTGCCTTTTTCTTGTTGGGAGCATTGGGCCCTGCTTCACAGCAGCCCCCAGGCTCTGCTAGTCCTCTGTGTTTTCACTTGTCAGCTCACCCTCTTTCCACAAGCCAGCAGACCTGGCTCAGCAAAACCCTGACATCCTCACCAACTTCCCAGAGTCAAGTTCCACATAATCCAGGCTGCTGACTTCTTTTCTTAGCACCCACCCACCCTGTCTCTCACGCAGGGACCAGCTGTGCTTGCCTTGTTCCGTGGGTGGCCAGTGTGTTTCCATCCCTAGCCTGCACTGTTCTCATACTGGTGGCTGGCAGGCTCCCACTGAAGGCAAATGCATTGACAGGGAGCTCGGTGTGGGCAGGAACTCTTCCCATCACTCTAAGCAGACAGTGGGAAACTTAAGCAGGAAGGGGTTCTGCAGGCAGGGAAGCCTCACCAAGGAGCAAGTGGCAGGGAAACAGCTGAGTCAAGAGGCCAAGGGCACTTCAGGCAGTGTAAACAGAGGGCAGAGGGCCCCTGAAGGTGGTGAGCAGAGCAGGAGAAGCCAGGCAGTACACTGGCAACTATGGGTAAAAGAGGCAGCAACTAGAGATAAGCATGAGACAGATGATTGGAGCTTATGGTACCCATTCCAGCCTCATAAGAGCCTGTGAGATAGGACTCGTTATCTCCTCGGGATGAGAGGCAAGACACACAGAGGAACGGCTCGAGAGTCCACATCACCATGGCTGTGCTACGGAGGACCTGAGATGGCAGAGAAAGCGGCCCTGCGCTCACCCTTTTTATCAGTTTCTGGTCTCCATAGGAGACCTCCTCCAGGGAGTCTTCAGAACCAACTAGAAGGAATCTCCCTATATCCATGGAAAGTCCACCATGAGGGTTGTCCTCTGACCAACCTGGGATGCCCATCAGCTTCCTACATACCATCTGCCTGTCCAGGGGCTCTTCCTACTCGGTGGTAATCTTACTCCACTTAACCCAGAGCTGACCAATCAGAGCACCCCTCCAAACCACTCACCAGTGACCAATCAGACTGTGCCTCAGGAATGTTTCTGTGCCTAGCTTGGAAGACTTTCTCTCTTCTCTCCTAGGCTGTCGTGAGAACGGTGGCAAGAACTTAAGTGAGCGTGTAGAAACGCAATGAAGGAGTGAGAACAGAAAAAGAGAATGTGGCAGACCCAAACCTTCTGGTACGTGAGCTGACAAACTGTTCAATTAAACCAGCCCTTGCCACTCTGACACTAAATACACAGGTGATGGCAATGAAATGGGATTCATTAATTTCATCAAAACTGGAAATCTTGGGCTGGAGAGATGACTCAGCAGTTAAGAGAGCTCTTCCAGAGGTTCTGAGTTTAATTTCCAGCACCCACATGGTGGCTCACAACCATCCCTAATGTGATCTGGTGCCCTCTTTTGGCCTGCAGACAGAACACTGTATACATAATAAATAAATCTTAAAAGAAAAAAAACTTAAAAATCTTTGTGCAAAAAGAAACATTATTATCAGAGTAGAAAGCTCTGCAAAATGAGAGATGGTATTTGAAAATCTTGTCTGGTTAGGAGTTAATACAGGTTCAAGGCTAGCTTGGTATGCAGAACAAATACCAGGCCAGCCAAGGGTACATGGAGAGACCTTGTCTCAAAACACAAAAACAAACCACATACACACACAAAAGAACAAACCAAAACCAAAAAATCCAAACTCAGTGAAGAACTGAATGAACATTTCTCCAAAGAAGATCTGCAAGTGGTTAGTAAGTACTGAACGGATACCCCACCTCACTAATCATCAGGGGAACGCGAATCAAAGCCGAGAGGTACCCAGGACAATGGTTATCACTGAAGCGGGGATGAACACCAGGAAGATGGCTCGGTCAGTAAAAATGCTTGTTTCTTGAATGCATATATAAAGCCAGATGTGGAGGTATGCTTCTGTGGCCCGGCACTTCTACGAAGACAGGAGGAGAGGCAGGAAAATGGCTGGAAGGTCGTTTCTATGCAGCGCAGCAGAGGAAACGAGAGGCTGCCTCCAAAACAGAGTGGAAGGGGGGAACTGACTCCAACGAGGTTGTGTGTGCTGTGGCTCATGGTCACCTCCACCCACACACTCACCAGTGTGAACACACACACAACACACACAATAAATAAATACTTACAAAAAGCCTCAACCACAAACTAGAAGATATCATTTGATATTGACGAGGTGGCGAAACCTGAATTCCCATCACTTGCACAAATGTAAAATAGTACGGCTACAGTGGAAAAAAAAAACAGTATGGAAGTTTCTTAAAATAAATAAATGCATACCTCAGGATTATTGTCTAGCAATTCCACCTCTAGAATCCAAACCAAAGTCTTAAAGAGGGAGGAAGTTCTGATAATGAACTGTAACATGGATGAACCGTGAACATATTGTGCCCAGTAAAACAATGGACACTTGTAGCTACAGGAAGAACTGAGAGTCCACAGACTCAGGGCAGGGTGGAGCCATGGCTTTCTGCGTCCAGAGTATTCTGTGCTTGACAGCAGGTCTCACTGTGTGGCTGAGGCTGGCCTCAGGCTTGTATTGCAGCTCTGGGGACATATGTTGACAGTTATCGTACAATAATGTATATGTGCTCAATATGACTTGTTGTGTGCTCCCAGGAAGGGTTAAATGGGCTGGAGAGATGACTCAGCAGTAAGAGCACTAACTGCTCTTGCAGAGAACCTGGGTTTAGTTCCCAAAGCCCACATGGTAGCTCACAACCGTCCATGACTCCAGTTCAGGGGGTTTTGATACCTTCTTCTGATTTCAGGTGCACATATGATGCATTTACATACATGCAGGCAAAAACACTCACACACTTAAAACAAAATAATAGAATATAAAAAAATTTTTAAAGAGGTTAAACTGGGGGTGTTTTCCTGTGCCTGTAACCTCTCAAAATCAGGCAGTCACTGAAGGGTTACCACAGGTTCAAGGCTAACCTGATCGGTGTAACAAATTTTAGCAGCTGAGCCTACACTGTGAGACGCTGTCTCAAAATAAGACAAAACCAAACAAAAAGTTAATGATATAAGTTTTTTTGTGTATAGCTTTAAACAAAGTCACAACAAAACAAACAAAGAAAGGAAAGGATGCCAGCCCTGACCAGCACGTCCGCCCCGGGGACAGCTCTCCATTGGTTCAGCAGCGCTTGGTGGAGCTCATGAGCAGAGAAACAGCATTGGAAGATAGTGATAGTGTCAGGTTTGTCTGGTACAGGAAAGATGTCTTCCTCTGAGTCAAAGTTCAAGCATGCTGACTGCCCATCACAGAAGACACAATGTCTAAGCTCCAGATTCCTTTTTTGTCCCCCCAGCCCATATACACACAGGTATTACTTGGCCACCTTTGCCTTGGTCTGTGGCAGCTCAAAAGCTGGTCCAAGGGTTGATATTCTGCTCATCCCTGGTGCTGTGAGGAACTAAGTTCCTTAACTACCAGCTTTATGTCTTTGTCAGGCATCCATGAAAGTGGAGCAGGCTAGCATGTAGCTAGCAGGTTACACACATGTGGTAAAAACAGGCCCCTCACAGTTCTTGATTCTCTTTGCATCCGAACCTTAGAGTGTGTGGGGGGCATAGGAAACTTATTTTTATGATGCAATGGTCCTTCTGGGACTCTCACTCCTGAAAGGTTAGCTTCTCTAAGGATCCATCACGATCCTCTTCTTGAAGGCTGCTTCTCCTTTTTCACATCAATTGCCAGGAAACCCAGTGATGCTTCTTAGGAATGCAATTAAAGAGTTCCTCAAAATTTAACCTAAAATTGTCATATAAAGCAGGAGTTCTACTCCAGGTGCACACCAAGAAAAGTGAAAATAGCTCCACAAACCGGGCACAGTGCCAACTCGCTGTAGTAGCGGCACTCGAGATGCTGAGACACAAGAACTGACACCGATTGAGGCTGGACTGAGATGCAGTCTCCAAACAAAGCGAGGGACCGGAGCGAGGGCTCACTAGCCAGGACTGCTTGCTGCTCTTACAGAGGGCCCAGGTTTGGGCACCCTCATCAGGGTTATCACAACTTGCTCATAACCTTAGCTCGGAGGGATTCAATGCTACCTTCTGTCTCCTCAGGTACCTGCACACACACACACACACACACACACACACACACACACGCGCGCACGCACGCAGGCACACGCACACACACATGCTATATATATAGTAAATGTATATATATTTATATAGCAAATATATATTTTACATAAATATATATTTGCAACCCTTAGACTAGAGAAATAGCTCAGGGGTTAAGAGTACTGGTTGTTCTAGAGGACCTGGTTCAATTTCCCAGCACCCACAAGATGGCTCACAACCATCTGTAACTCCAGTTTCAGGATCCAGCGCCTTCTTCTGACTTCTGCAGGTGCTACACACAAGTTGTAGACATACATGCAGGCAAAACCACTTATACATGTAAAATAATACATTTTAATCCTGCACTGATGGTGCACACCTTTAATCCTAGCACTGTGGAGGTAGAGGCAGGGGGATTTCTGAGTCTGAACATTTAAGATCCAAACATAACACAGCAGGAAGTGAGACTGGCCCCAGGTTTTAATATCTTAGGAGTCTCGTGTTTTGCCTCAGATTTCAGCTCTGCCCAGAGACAACCCTCCTCCAGGACCCGCAAGTCAGGTTAAATACATGTTCTCATTTCGCCTCCCCTAGGAGCCCATTTTACAGATGAAGAAACTAAGATCCTAAGGGTTTAATAATGTGTATGAGAACCACAGGACTGGCAGGTGCTGGATTCCGACCCAGCTGTTTCTCTTTCCCCTGGACTCCAATGCCCCTTAGCACCTCTGCTGGGAGGCACAAGGCACTCAGGACCGCAGGACTCCTATTTCTCTGATGTGACAGAGACAGCATTTCCCTCACTCTGGATTAAAAGCTGCTTTCAGTGTCACAGGACAGTCCCACCCTATCCCAGGCCGTGTAACCTGGTGCTGTCGTGGGATGCCTGGCTCAGCTGCCGCAGACTTTGTTGTTGTTCGTTACTCTTATTTATTTATTATCTACGGGTATGCATGCGTTCACATGCATGCGAGTGCACATGCATGCGTGCATGTGTCCATGTATGTGTATATGCGTGCATGTATGCATGCGTGTTTGTGTATTGTGCATGCATGTATGCCTGTGTGTTTGTGTATGTGTGCATGCATGTATGTGTGTGCATGTGTTCATACATGCATATGTATGTGTATGTGTGTGTATGTACACTTGCCACAGCATATATCTGGAAGCCAAAGGACAAGTTTCAGGAGCTGGTTGTCTTTCCGCCATCACTCCCCCTGGGTCCCAGGGATTGGACTTAGGTGAGGATCTGCAGGAAGGGTCTTTACCCACTGAGCAGTCTCACCGGTCCACGCTGCAGACTTCTTGCACTTGTCCCCAGCCTATGAGTGCTTAAGCAGGCAGTGGGTCTCCTAGTTCCTGGGGCTCTGGTACCCAGCACACGGCTGGGCACAAAGGCCACTGATGTAGTCATGTGTGCCTGGCACAGGGCCTGCCTCCCACACAGCTGTTACCATCAGATCAGCACTGAGCAGGAAAAGCAGGCAGACACGTCATGGCCACAGGCCCAAGTCGGGGTTCTGGCCCTAACTAGACACCAACAGTCAGAACGGAAGAGTCGGATTCTGGGCTGCCAGTCCACCCAGACAGAAATAGAAAGCTGCCTCAGAGACAAATGGGGAAATGGCCCAGGGACAGGCGCTGAGGGAGTGGACTTAGTTCCACAAGAGCTGTGACTGGCCCCAGGCCCTTTGCCCAAATGGGAGCCTGCCACAGACTGTCAATTCCTTCCTCCTGCAGAGACAGGAGAAAACTCAGCCTGACCCTAGGTCTGAACGGGGCTGATCTTCCCTCCACCCCCTAAGGGCTGGAATTACAGATGTGTGCCTCTATCCCTAGCTTGATTAATTTACTCATCCAAGTAATATTTTTGCTTTGTTTTTGAGACAAGGACTTACTCGATAGTCTAGGCTGGTCTTGAACTCACTATGGAGCGAGGCTGGTTTTGCACCATGGCCACCCTGCCGTAGTCAGAAAGGTTTCTGTAAGCTCCAGCTCATCCTGGCTGCGCACACTTGGTGGAGACACTTGCCGTCTCTTGGGTACTCAATAAATTAACAGGCACATGGCTGTGTGTTGCACAAACACGCAGAAGCCTGATATTTGGCATCTGGAATCTTCCTCGTTGCTCTCCACTTTATTCATGGACATGGGCTCCACTGGGCCCAGGCCTCATTAGCACAGCTACCCTGGCCCACCGGCCTGGCACTGCTGTAGTCTTTGAGCTCCGGAATTACTGGGGGGCTTCTTTGCTCACTTGGGTTCTAGGGATCTGAATTCCCATCCTCACACTTGTCTGGCGAATGCTTTAACCACTGAGCCATCTCCCCAGTCCCACACTTCCAGCTTTGGGTCAACCGAGTCATTTCCTCTTTCATTCTGTTGTTCACGAGGCCAAACAGCCCACATTGACCAGGCTGCAACAATGAAACTAAATTTTGGAGTTAGGAGTTGAAATCCAGTATTACTGCTAGCCAGCTGGATCCCCAAATCCCGAGACTGGCATTTTCCCTCACAGACCTCCATCTTCTTGTCTGTAAAATGGGTTACTAGTAGCTCCTCCAGAAGACATTGGATATCACAAAGATTCAATGGGACAATTGAGGCTCCCGGTCAGCTCTGAGCCTCAGAGGGAAGGTGGCGGCTGGTGGACCTCACAGAGGAGTCAGACAGATTGCTAGCTCTGCCGATGACCTGCCCGGAGCTCCCAGGGGAGTCTGTAGAAGCAGTCTAAGAATGAGGAAAGGGGACACGCTAGAGACAGCAGCTAGTGCTCCTTTCTAGTCTGTGGTCCCTGCCCCCTTCCTAGGAAATTAACAAATAGTAAGGCAATATCAAAAAAGAAAAAAAATATAGAGTCTCATTTCTCTAGGCTGGCCTGGAACTCCTTCCACAGCTGAGGATAACTTTGAGTATGTGACCCTTGCCTCTACCCTCCTGTGATGTGGGCGTGTCATATCAATCTGTTGATTTCATTGGTTAAGCAATCCTGTGATATCATATCAATCTGGCATGTCATATCAATCTGTTGATTTCATTGGTTAAGCAATCCTGTGATATCATATCAATCTGGGGTGTCATATCAATCTGTTGATTTCATTGGTTAAGCAATAAAGAAACTGCTTGGTCCTGATAGGTTAAAACATAGGTGGGAGGAGTAAACAGAACAGAAGGCTGGGAGAAAGAAGCTGAGTCAGTGAGTCGCCATGATTCTCCCAATGCAGGCAAACGCAGGTTAAGATCATTCCTGGTAAGCCAGCTCGTGGGCTACACAGATTATAAGAAATGGGCTGGGGGCTGGAGAGATGGCTCAGAGGTTAAGAGCATTGCCTGCTCTTCCAAAGGTCCTGAGTTCAATTCTCAGCAACCACATGGTGGCTCACAACCATCTATAATGGAGTCTGGCGCCCTCTTCTGGCCTGCAGGCATACACACAGACAGAATATTGTATACATAATAAATAAATATTTAAAAAAAAAAAAGAAATGGGCTAGTCAGGTGCGAGAGTTAGCCGAGAAGAGGCTAGATAGAAATGGGCCAAGCAGTGTGTAAAAGAATACAGTTTCCGTGTAATTATTTCGGGTAAAACAATCCTGAGTTGTGGGGTGTTGACTGCTTACCACTACGCCCAGTATCGTGTAAGGCTAAAGCTCTATCCCAGGGCTTCATGCATGGTTTGCACCACGCACCTCATCCCCAGCCAGATGAGTCTCAGCAGTGTAGAGAAACTCCCCCCGCAGGCCTGACGATTGTGTATGGGCACACATGCTCACAAACTACACATTTACACCTTTACCTCATACACATGAGGAGACGCACCATTGAAGTTGCTTCTTGGTACATGCCCATAATCCCAGCACCGGGAAGGCTGGGTCAAGTTTAAAGCTAGCCCGGGGAAACACAGTACGACTATCTCAAAAAGAAGAAAGTACAGCACTTCATAGCTTGCAAAGGTCCTTTCACTTTTCACCTCATTTGATACTGAGCGATGGAGAGTAGTCTCTGAGTTGTATGAATTCCATAGACCTTCAGGAGGCCAGTACTGAACACAGGGCCTCTGTGTTCCCTGGATTCAGGCTAGCAGAGTCCAGTGTCAACAGAATCTCCAAGCAAGGTTTAGCCCCACTCCCCAGACCCACCCATTCACTGTTTCTCCTCCCCTTCAGTTTGCTCAGTGGGGTCAGCTTAGGGTTGCATTGTGTTTTGGCACCTTTCTTGCTTGTTCCTGCCAGGGTGCCTGCGGGGCTCTGAGAACCCCGTCCAGCCCCTCCCCAGAACCCTCTGGACTCTTCTGCCAGGGTGCCTGCAGGGCTCTGAGAACCCCGTCCAGCCCCTCCCCAGAACCCTCTGGACTCTTCTGCCAGGGTGCCTGCAGGGCTCTGAGAACCCCGTCCAGCCCCTCCCTAGGGACCCTCTGCACTCTTTAGAATTTGACAATGAACAGGTTTTTGGTTTTGTTTTGTTTGCTTGTTTTTTGAGACAGAGTCTTACTGGCCTGGTGGAAAAGGCTGGTCTTGAACTCACAGAGGTCACCTGCCTCTGCTGGGATTAAAGGCCTGTGCTACACCATCCAGCACAGAGAGGTCTTTAAATACTCAGCTACTAGAATTCAGTTAGACCTTGCCCCACGTAAGAAGTTCAGGCCTAGAGACCTGGCGTGGTGGCACAATTCTTTAATCGCACACTCAGGAGGTAGAGGCAGGTGGATCTCCGTGAGTTCAAGGTCAGCCTGGTCTACAGAGCAAGTTCCAGGACAACTAGGACTGTTACACAGAGAAACCTTGTCTCAAAAAACAAAATCAAAAACAAACAAAACAAACAAGCAAGCAAAAAAGAAGTGCAGGCTCAGGAAGGAAGAATGTCTTGTGACATTCAGAACTCAAACTCAGACTTCAACAGCTGCAAATCTCCAAATCCTGTCTCAGTATTCCACGGCCCCACCCAAGGCACAGTCAGGTCCTCACGGCCCCATCTCCTCCACTCGAGTCCTGTGTACAGCACAGTTCTGGGCAGAACTGGGTAGAGGAAACGAGAAGGAAGGAGGCCCCCACACCCACCCACAGCTGCTCAGCCACTGCACCAGCCAGGGCTGCAGTGGTGTGCACTGGGGCCAGCCCCTGAGGAGAGAAGCACCGTTACCTGGAAAATTCACCCTGCTTCGGCACCTCCTGCTATTCATGAGAGTTGGAGTAAGCCGGACTCCTGGAGCAGACCCTGCCACCGAGTTCCTGGGCCACAGAGGGCAGGAGTCTGGGAGGGGGCAAATGAGGAAACTGTTGTTGCCAGAAGGGGAAGTGACACTGTCTCAGGGGGCTCTGAGTGGCAAGACCAGAACTCAATCCGGAGATCTTGCTCAAGTGTCTGGCACAAAGCGGACTGGGCCACTGCCCAGCTAGGAGCCAGTCACCCCATCTCTGCGTCCTCACTCAAGCACTGTGTATCATTGGACTATCTGTTTTGCCCAAGGGATGCTGGGAGGATGGAGGACTAGACACAAGGAGGCTCCTAGCTACACATCAGCTCCGCTCCTAGTCTCTCTTGAGTTTGGGCACAGCCTTGCTCCTGCTCATTACTGCAGCAGGGAACAATTACCGTGGTTTCTCAGCCCATTAAGAGAGATCCAGACCCCCAGATTAACAAATCGATTGTCTGTGACTCCAACCATGCAGGTCCAGACACCACTCCCAAGGGACTAAGAATGGATGGATCCTCAGAGGGAGGGAAGCTTGAAGAAAGGGCAACACCCTGGTAGCTCTCCCCATCCCTAGCCTCAGACCATACTAGAGCCTGGGCAGGACCAGGAGGCAACGGGTCCTTGACTGGCCTGGGCGGCCCCTCCCTGCCAATGGGATTATTTCTTCTCTCCTTCCTCTTCTTGTTCACATGTCCCATGCACCTGCTCTTTTCTGGTGGCATCAAGATGAGGGGAAGGCAAAGCCAGGGCTCTGGGCTGAGGGGAGCGCTGTAGAGAAAAGTGTGGAGCCAAGATCCAGGGGCCTCAGGCGGGCACAGCAGGACTCCCTACATACCACCTCCTAGTTCTCTTTGGAGAAGCCCACCCAGTCTGGAGGAAGCAGGAGAGGAGCTAAGGCCAGACTGCTTCAGTTCCAAATGCCAAGGCTTTGATTTGTGTGCCCTGAGCCTGCCGCGCGAGCCGAGAGAGCCTAGCACCAGGAGAGGAAGATGAGTCCCCACACGACTGGTCCTAGCCTGCCCCATCCCATGGGCTCCAAACTAAGTTCATTTCCTAAGCCCCAGAGGCTGATGGCTCCTTCCCACTAACCCAAGCATAGTATAACCTCAACAAGTGTACGTCCCTCTCTGGATCGTGGTTCTCCCGTCTGCAAGATGTAAAAATCAAATCAAATCAAATCAAATGATGATGATAACTGAAGTATCTGCATCTTGCTGCTGTCATAAAGAGTGGTCATCACAGCAACAAAAGGGCAGTGTGCAGGCCAAGATAATAGACCTCAGAACGGGCCTGTTCTCTTGCTGGGAAATACATCGTCTTCAGAGAAAAAGATGCCACCACTCCCAACAACAGGAAGCCACTGACAGGAAGATCCCTCTCCCCCTGAAAGGGTTACCGGGAGCAGGGCCATAGCCCCAAAGTATCTGAGGACCAGGCTCCCAGGGGGGAGAGAACATGGAAGCCAATGTGGAGGAAGGCTGGGTACACACATGTGTGGGGCCAGTCAGCATGTGGATTCACAGTGTGTGGGGTGGAGTGCTTGCCTGTGCTGCCCACACACCTCACTCTGGTTTGCCTTGGGACCCCGGGCCACAATTAGGGGCAGCCCAGATGTCATGGGAGATTTGTAAGGTAGCAGGCTCCTCGACTTTCCCCATAACAAAGGCAGATGCCCAAGAGAAGGAGGAAGGCTTAGAGGTCAAACTTAGAGGTCAAGCAGGCTTTGCCAGTTCAGTCCTGGATATGGCCTCCTCTGGAAGGGTCAAAGCCCCACTGTCCTTAGACCTTTCACATGTCTTCTCTGGCCAGAATCATCCGTCGTAAGTCAGGTGCTCCCATACAGTTAGGCTCCCCTGAGAGCCCCATCCCTGATGAACTCGGCCAGCTCAAACTCATGTCTCCCTGCTGACCTTCCTTGGGTACATTTTCCCCGTCTAGAAGTGTGCTCGCTACAGCGATAGGTGAGAGCTCTTTCTTGCCCACACAGAGCAGGAACTAAGCCGGTGCCACTGGCAGGGACACTCCCTTGTATATCCTAGGTTCTAAGACCTCTATCCAGCAGCTCTTGCTGCCCTCAAGGTATGAGAGGGACAGCACTATCTTCAGTGTTCTGTCTGGAATAAGAGAGGCCTGGCGGGGCTCTGTAGGAGATGTAGCCCTGGGTGTTGGCACTACTTCAAGCTCTTGGCTAGTAAGCTAGGTGGTGTACTCAGACTGGGAGGCGGTGGGGTGTTCTGGCAGAGCCGTCCCACTCCTCCAACCCATACAAAGATCCAGGGGCTGCTGTGGCCCATCTTAGGGAAGTACAGGCACCTAGCCGAGGAACAGGGAGCCTGTGCCCATGGCATAACCCCCGCTGAAGCATGTCCATCACACGACTCAGTTCACAGGTCTACAGCACACTGCATCCACATACGTGTACGTACGTGTCCAGCCCAACCACACAGGGTTTAAGCTTAGTTCAGCAAGATGATGCAAGGCTCTGGCAGAACCAGGAAAGAGATGAATGGAATGGATCCGAGATCTCACAGACCCTTGCTCCCTCATACGCAGGCCTTGAGGTTTCCCTCAGGCACAGGCCACCTAGTGTGGTGGGCCCAGCTTCAGACCACACAGAGAAAACAAGCAGGAGTCCCTCAGAAGGTGATCCCCACATACCCATCCAGTCGCTGGTGCAGAGTAATGTTGAAGTAGGAGCAGTGGGCTGCGTCCCCGGCACCCGGCCGCCCTCAAGGCTAGCTTTACCCGAAATAATTACACGGAAACTGTATTCTTTTAAACACCGCTTGGCCCATTTCTATCTAGCCTCTTCTAGGCTAGCTCTCGCACCTGGACTAGCCCATTTCTAATAATCTGCTGTAGCCCACGAGTTGGCTTACCAGGAATGATCTTAACCTGCATCTGCCTGGAGTGGGAGAATCACGGCGACTCCTTGACTCAGTTTCTTTCTCCCAGCCTTCTGTTCTATTTACTCCGCCTACCTATGTTTTAACCTATGAGGGCCAGCCAAGCAGTTTCTTTATTGCTTAACCAATGAAATCAACAGATTTATATATGACACTCCCACATCATTTCCCCTTTTTCTGTTTAAACAAAAAAAGGAAGGCTTTAACTTTAACATAGCAAAATTACATATAACAAAACAGTTATCAAGCAAGAATTACAGTTACAATATTTATATCTATTTTATCTTTTATCATAACTAAGGAAAAATATAACTATCCATTCTTCAACTCCATCAAAGACTCCAGAAGGATATAATAATATCTAAGCAAACAAGAAATCCAAACTTTAGAAATGACAGAGATATCTCGCTGCCTGGACAGTCACCCAAAGTTCTTCTGTACAACTGGGGCATCCATCTTCAGCCTTCAGGCCCATAGTATCCAGCAGACATTTTCATCAAGCAGGAAATTCCAAAGACAGTTCAGTCACTATCTGCTGTGTCCTGCAGAATGTCTCGCAGACTCTTTCATGAGTCAGGAACCCCGAAAGACCATCTCACCTTTAGGCAAGTTCAGCAGTCCTCTCTCTGTGGGCTCTCTTTGTCCAGTTTATGCAACAGTCCAGGCAAGAACAGTTTCTTGCCCAAATGGCTATCAGACTCCATAAGGATCCTCTTCGATGCCCATCTTCCTCTCGAAGTAGATTGGTGCTGCCAGAAGCAGACGTGTCTCATTGTCATGAAAAGCCCTAAGTTATTAAAACATTTAAAATGCCATATTCTGCAGTCTTTGAAAGATATGAAGAATGCCTATTTAACTGAAATATATCTCTATATATCTAGAAAATCTAACTAACATGACTACAAGCTTGACTATTATTTATGATTATCCATCAACAACCTATATTTCCTAATTATACATTACATTTTAAAAATGAACTACACAATCACAATACCTTAATCAAGATCAGAAATACATATACATATAACAAAATTGACCTTAAAATCCACACCAATGCAAATTATTCATACCTATATAATTTCCCCCTTTAAATGTAAAAGAACATTTATAAACAATATTTTGGGAACATGGGCGCAGTTTTTTTCTCTCCAAACTGCTTCCTGCTGAATGGGGCCGCTGTTAATCAGATCATTTAGGGTGTAATCTGTGTGCCAGGTTTCATCTCAGTTGGCAGTTGAGCGAAGCAATTTTCTGAAGATGTTCACAGCAAACCTTCAGGAGGACGTGGTCTATCATACCAAATTGGAATAGAAGAAATCCACAGGGTCTGGTCCTCTGTGAAAACAAAAGAAGACCCTCTCCAAAGCATCATATCCTTAGACCCAAATTTTGAAATCGTAATACCCTTATATCCATTCTGGTTTAGCTTGACAGCCCATGTAATGAAATGTCTCTCTGTATTTAGCCCTTCACAGTCAAAAATTTTAAAGAAAACACAATGTACATAATCCAGACTCTCTGTGAATTTTCCATTTTACGTGCCTTATTTTTCTTTATTTCTTTTAATCTCTTAACTATCTGTATTCTGTCTCTTTAAAGACTTTACCTTTTTTTTTAAACCATTAACTTTATCTCTATATTCTTTTTCTTCTCTCTCTCAAGCCTACGTACATTCATCCAACAGTGTGACCCATTTAGTGGTCTGAATCTGTCCTATTGTGAATCTGCAAGTTTTTACTATCCAGGAGCACTTTTGATTTGTGCCTTTAAATCACTAGGCACTTAAGAATCTAAGCTGTGACATTCCTAGGTCAAAAACAGTTACTGCCTGCTGGCCCTGCCCAGTCCAACATGGCAGAGCCGCTTGTGCCTCTGATCCTTGCACATTGCACCATTAGCATGGCAGAGCTGCTTGTGCCTCTGAGCTGTGGCACGCAATGTCCCCCTTTTAGGCACACAGCAGTCTAGTTGCCATCAAACAAATCGTAGCACTTTACTCCAAATGCTTCATTCAAAAGCTCTGTCTCCCGCAGGAGACAGATCGCAATGGCGGCACAGCCCAGAAAGCCGGCATTTTAAAACAGCCAGTTTTTTCCTGCTGCTGAGTCAGGAAAATTTCAAAATGGAGGACGTACCATTTTGTGCTAGCTCTGGGGCCGCCATGTAGGAGTGGCACTCAGCACTTTAATTCTGAGACTGAGCGTGCAGCACAGAAATTCTTTTCATCCAAGTTACAGCCAAATCTGACACGCAGAGCACTGCACAGTCTGAAAACACGTCTCTGTATGGTGGCAGGAATCCGCCATGCCCTTCCGCCTGCCTAAGCCTGATTCAGCCCAGGTGCAGTTGGGGAGTGCTGAGCCATCAGCACGGTTTCAGAGCACTCTCCTTCTGATCCCAAGCGGGAACATAAACATCCAGTCCCATAAAAAGCCTTTGAAATGCTTTGAAGCCAGAGTTCACGCTGGCAGCACAGCCCCAGGAAGCCGCGCTTTAAAATGACACAGCGTTTTTCCTGCTGCTGTTGCCGAATCAGGAAATCTCTCTACAGCACGCTACCAACAAACAGCAAAAATCTGTGTTAAACTCTCTCTTCCTTATTTTTAAGCCTTCTCAGGTTTTTAAGTGGATTTAGTCCATCACGTCTGGGCGCCATTCTGTTGAAGTAGGAGCAGTGGGCTGCGTCCCCGGCACCCAGCCGCCCGCAAGGCTAGCTTTACCCGAAATAATTACACGGAAACTGTATTCTTTTAAACACCGCTTGGCCCATTTCTATCTAGCCTCTTCTAGGCTAGCTCTCGCACCTGGACTAGCCCATTTCTAATAATCTGCTGTAGCCCACGAGTTGGCTTACCAGGAATGATCTTAACCTGCGTCTGCCTGGAGTGGGAGAATCATGGCGACTCCTTGACTCAGTTTCTTTCTCCCAGCCTTCTGTTCTGTTTACTCCGCCTACCTATGTTTTAACCTATGAGGGCCAGCCAAGCAGTTTCTTTATTGCTTAACCAATGAAATCAACAGATTGATATGACACTCCCACATCAAAGTAACGTGCTAGACCTGGGAGAGGGTTCAATGGACAGAATCTTACTGCACAGCCTGGCCTAAGTTCAGAACCCACATAAAAAGCCACAGAGGGTGGAATGTATTGTAACGCTGCAGTGAGATGGCAATGGCAGGAGAGACACTTGAACACTCACTAGGACAGAATGTGGGCTTTAGAGGGGAGAGGGCCGTTCCCAGGCCGAGGAGGCAGAGGAGGCCTCTCACTCTAGTGGAGTCTCATCCTCCACTTTCCTGCTGTCTGGGCTTGGTGGGCTCTTCTGGAAGACCAAGCAACAAACAAGAGTACCACACCATTACTGCTGAATGTGGTGGTGCGTGCCTGTGATCCTAACACTAGGGAGGCAGAGGTCCATCTGGGCTAAATATGGAGACCCAATCTCTGTACGGAGCCAAGCTCAGAATCCAGCCGCTGGGGAACTCAGGGTGGGCATGAGGGCACAGGCACTAGCCCAGGCTCCTCCGTTCCCTTCTGAATCTATTGGAGGATCCTGGCCTCAGATCAGCTCAACCTCAGTCGACTAACAGTGTGAACTTTGTGTCTGAGGGCATCCTGTGAAGTGTGAGGGCTGCAGGCTCAAGCCCTGACTTAACTTAGCAGAAGGCATCTCTAACATCTGAGAAGCTTAGCTGCAGGATGCTCCAGACAGAGTCAGCTCCTCCCCAGAGGCTCTCCGGAACAACACTCGGGATGGCATGAGACTGACCCAGCTAGCCTTCCCATACTAGCCAAGGGAGCTGCAGTGTTAGCTTCACTGTTCTGGGTGATTTGTCTGACACTCTCAAAGCTTCAAGTGGCAGATCAGGGATCTGAGCATAGTGTTTTGAACTGCTCCATGTCGTCCCATTTGAGCAGTGTCTCACGACTTGTGCTGCTGGAGAGACAATGGGAAAAAGGAGAAAGTCCAAGAAGCCAGTGGACTCTCTCAGAAGAGTCGGTCATTGATTGTTTTACATTTACTCCACTCCTGTCCAGAAAGAGCTGGATGGCTCAGACAATAGCCAAGTGTACCACATGATCCCATCAAAGGCAGAAACACAGGCTAAGATGGTAACCAAATATTCTAGAAGCCAAAGTGAAAGAGAAAAACTCCCAGATAAAAAGAAAGCAAATATTTGCTTGAGGGGGTGGAGCCAACCATGGGGATAATCCTGTGTTTATTGGGAAGGCACCACAATCAGTTAAACATTAGTGAGCTCCAGTTGCCAGAGACAGACAGACAGACAGACAGACAGATGATAAATGTTAGATAGATGATAGATAGATAGATTGACAGATGATAGATAAAGATAGAGATGATAGATAGATAGATAGATAGATAGATAGATAGATATAGATAGATAGATAGATACATACATACATACATACACAGATGGATGGATGATAAATGTTAGATAGATGATAGATAGATTGATTGAGAGATGATAGACAAAGATAGAGATGTTAGATGATAAATAGATAGATGATAGGTAGATAGATAGATGGATCGATAGATGATAGGTAGATGATAGGTAGATAGATGATAGATAGATAGATAGATAGATAGATAGATAGAGATAGATAGATAGATAGATAGATAGATAGATAGATAGATAGATAGATAGATAGATAGATGATAGATAGGAATAGAGACTACCACAGGGTACAGGGAAAGGACAAGGTTGTAACATTTCCAAGTCACCATACAGACTCTCCTACAATCATTTTACTATCAAGGATGTGTGTTTGGTGAAACTTCTTCTTTTTTTTTTTTTTTTTGCTTTTTCGAGACAGGGTTTCTCTGTGGCTTTGGAGCCTGTCCTGGAACTAGCTCTGTAGACCAGGCTGGTCTCGAACCCACAGAGATCTGCCTGCCTCTGCCTCCCAAGTGCTGGGATTAAAGGCATGCGCCACCACCACCCGGCTTGGTGAAACTTCTACGGGCTACTGAGCAAGGGCTACTGAGATGGGATAGAAGTTTTTTATCTTGAGCCGAAGAATGTTCTGAAGAACATAAGAAAGACAAAGTCCTTTGCTGAGCTCTGAAGGTCTTTGTGTTCTGTGAGGGGTATCTGTGTGGCCCATGAAATCAGAGCACTGTTTGGGGAAACAGTCTGGCCGCCTTTCAGTTTTGCCTCAGGTGATTGGTGGGGACTCCAGGGCCCAGGAGCTTTTCAGGAAGAAGGCTGAGTGGCCCATGGGATTCCTCTTTCTGTGTGGGGTCCTGGGCTTGGGGATGAAGGCCCTGGTCACGGGGCAGGAATGAGAAGGTGATGGACCTTCAGGAGAGGCTCACTCACAACAGGACTCTTCACTGGAGTTAAGCGAAGAACTAAAGAACGCATAAGATTGAGTGCTTGGGGGTCTCCAGTTGGAGTCCAGGAGCCGAAATGCCAGTGCACTGGCTTAGAAGGGTTCTTTGTGATTCTCTTCCAATGTCCCTACTTTCTAGCCCTCTGGCGAGGTCAAGGTTAGCCATGAGGAATGGGGAGTGTGTCATGGTCAGAGGTATGAAGGGTTCCATAGACGGAGCTCACTAAGGGTGTGTGCTGCATGCAGGTGCTACACGTGGAAGGGTGTGTGTGCTACAGGGCCTTGTCCTGTGGAGAGACCTGAGCTGGACCTGCAGCCATGACACTTTGGTAGTTCCCACCATGGCGGCCCTGCTTCTGCTGCCAAAGCCAGGTGTCTCTCCACCATCCACTACGTGGCATGTGCACCCTCACAAGTGCCCGCAAGGCACAGCTCGCTCTCTTGCCTTGTCTGTCAGTCTGTCTGTCTGCTGTCTCCTGTCCCCACGATGACATGCCCTTTCACTGTTTTACCCCCCCCCCTCAGTAAACCTCTTGCACTAACTCTGCTGAGCGGGGCGTGTTTGCTTGGTGGCACATCTTTGCAGGGTCCCACCTAAAGGTACCCACTTTTCCTTTTGTTTTTTAATCCTTCCGCTCTTACCTCAGGGCACGGCAGGCAGTGGGGAAGAACAGGTGTTAAACACAGCTGGAAGAGACACTGTTAAGTGGGGTGAGTCACCTTGGGTGGCGTCTGTGAAGAATGCAGAGAGCAGCAGCAGGGCGCTGTGCTGGAGAAGCCCTGTGCTAGATGGGAGCACAGAAGAAAGGGCAAGGGGGAGGCTGGGGAGGGTTCCAGAGCTGGGATCCTGCCAAGGGTGGAGATAAGAGAACTGATGGAGAGATGCCAGCAGAGCTGGACGGGGAAGCGGGGGGGAAATGAAGGCAGAGGCCCAGGATGTGTCCAACAGGCTCTTCCTGCCAAAGAGACTGGGGAAGCCGACTGTGGGGAGCCTGGAGCTCGAGCCCCGCCCACTCACCCTTCCTGGCTATCTTTTTACTCCTCGGACCTGGGCCACCCCCACACTCATCCTGCTTCCCAGCTGTGGGACCCAGGACCCCTCCACTCATTCCCCATCTTTAGAGTGTTCCTGCCTGCTGAAGGACAGGACTGGTGTGGAAATGCCTGGGGGGGGGGGTGTGACGTCCAGTCCCCACCTGAACTCTCAGCAGTTCCCAGTTATCCCAGAGGACAAGCCAAGCCACAGGCTGCTGGTCTTAGTTCTGAGATCAGGTTCTCTGTGGGCAGAGCCTGGTAGAGGAGGGGATGACAGGTACTTGTTTTTGCTTCTCTGATCAGATAACTCAGCTAGCATCTAAGGACTGCCCTCCTCTGTGGCGTTCTGCCACACACAGACTTTTGAAGAGGATCGTGGGCAGTTTTAGTCCTGCTTGCCAAGTTTTCAGTCCAGGAGAGGGGATCAGACTCATAAAAAACACACAGTTAAATCTGCACAAGCCCACTCCTGCACCACTGGAGAGTCTTTGTCCACCCAATGGAGGAGGCAGGTATGTCTGTCTCAGAGGAGCAGACTGGCCTTGGGGTTCCTTCGGCTGCACCCCTTCTTTTCTCCTGTCCTCCTCTCAACGGCCTTCAGAGATGTCCTGTGTCTCTTTAACAGCACCCAGATGTTCCCCTCCACTGAGTTCAGTCACCCTGAGGGCCACGCCCACTGCCTGCTGCCACTGCCTGCTGTGTGTTTGGAGGGGGAGCAGGGGATGCTCGGGGCTCACTGTTATCATTCCTGGGGACCACTTGGCCATCCTTCATCCAGTCTACCTAGAAGGGAAGAGACCTTTCCTGAGCTTCTCCAAGGGAGGTGGGAGGTGTTGGGGTGCAGAACTCCGGAGCATTAGAACGGGAATCGAGGTATGTTGCCGTAAGAGCATAGAAAGTTGGAATTCAGGCTCCAGCCATTTCTAATGTTTGGATAGTCATAGACTCAGGATGAGTATGCTGAAGCCCTGATGGGAGAGGAAATATTCTAAAAGACACTTATCCATAGCTGGGAGAGCACAAAAACAGAGGCAGGTGGATATCTATTAGTTTGGAGCCATCTTGATCTACATAGTGAGTTCTAGGCCAGCTAAGGCTACATAGTGGGACACTGTCTCAAAGAAACGAAAACAACAAACAGAAAAGACACTTGGGTCTCTTCCTGCTCCACTCTTTCCTCGTGTGCAAAAATGAGTGTGCTTCATGAGCACGCGGGGGTCAGGCTTGAAGCTGACCCCCAAAGACCTGTGAAAGGTTTCTCTTCACTCTTGAAGAGCAGAACCAACAACTAAGAATTCTCCTGGGCCCAGAACAGGCAGGAATCTTACCCCTCACAATGCCCTGGGAGTGTTTTCTCTAAGGCTGGGCACGACGTGGGCATGAGGCAGGCACAAGGCGCAGATGGCAGAGCCTCTCTTGCACACATGAAGCCCTGGACTCAACTTGAGTGTGGCGGTCAGGGGGTGGAGACAGGATGAGAAGTTCCAGACCCTCCTCTACTCCACAGTGAATTCGTGGCCAGCCTGGGATACATGAGACCCTGTCTATTCACAAAACAGGAGGGGCAGATCTTGCAGGCCATAGTGGCCCACACCTGTCATTTCAACACGTGGGTGGCAGAGGCAGGAGGATCAGTAATCTCTACTGTAGTGGGTGCCAGGTCAGACTGAACTACACAAGATCCTGTCTCAAATCCCACACCCCTGAAACCAAAAGCAAACAAAAAATCCTGTGGGATCTGTAAGACTCTGCTTTCTCTTTGGGTTTAAATGAAAGTCTCTGTATAAGGGAGAATGGAGACGACCTCAGGCCAGGCCACCTGCGGCTCTAGAGATCCATTACCCTGGCTCACAGCTACATATGTGCATCCTTACCTTTGTTTCGCGGCTTTTTAGTTATTATTTGTTTATTTTTGAGTCAGGGTCTCTCTGTGTAGCCCTGGCTATCCTGAAGCTCGCTGTGTAGACCAGGTTGGCTTTGTCTCTTAAGTGCTGGGACTAAAGCCCTCTTGCGGCTTTCTGTAAATTCTAAGATAGTCCTAGGCATAGCGGAAATTAGACCTCCACCCACCACCGTTTGGCCAAACTGTTAATAATTTATTTTCTTTTAACAATTTCTGTTTCCCAATTTCTTTTTGAAATGCAGAGAAATGGAGGCAGTGGGTTTACAGATCTAAGCTCCAAGTAACACTAGGACTAGAACCGTAAGCAAGTACATCCAGAATTACAGTTTAAAGAAAAGCAGGCCAGAAAAGTAGCTGACATCACCAGGTCCCATCTCCTAACAGCTGAGAAGGAAGAACTGGCCTCACTGGCACTCAGCAAGTCCGGTGAGGGCCAGACCTCCTGTTCAGCTGCGCTCTGTGCTCCAGACATTGGAATATAGCACAAGGGACCTCTGGGAAAGAAGTAATTTCCTGCTTGGGGACAGTGGCTGGCCCTGCTTCTGTCTGAGCCTTCCAGCTTCCATTACAGCACCCTGACATAGGAGATGTACTTACATACCCTCCCCCAAAATAGTCCCACAGCTCCCAACACTGCCTTTTATGTCCCCTTATCCTCCAAAGCACACCGTCTCCAAAGTCAGCAGGAATAGGGACTCTTATGCTGCCAACACAAATGTTTTAGCCCCAGAAATAAAGTCTAGCCTGTGGGCTTTCCTGGTTCGTGTGGACCAGTAGCTCAGCTCTGATCTCATAGCCTGCCCCCAACTCCCAAGAACTGCCTTGGATCAATGGTCAAACATCTGCACCCTGCACCCCTCAGCTTTTCTTGTTCTAGGCAGGGGGACACTATCCTCTGCTCCTCATAGTTCCCAAGTGTCTGTCCCTCACAGTGGTTATCAGAATTGAGATACACCCATCTAAGGCCTGGGCTGCCCTCATGCCCCTTCAGCCTCTCTCCCACGCTCTGTCCCCAGCCCTGCAACTTCCCCTCTTAGCCCGTGACTCGCTAGGAGACAGAGTCGCTGAGAAAGCAACTGAGATGATAACAGTTTGGGGACAGGAATGACTCCACAGACGCCCAGATTCTCTCAGAGCCACTGACTCTGAGAAGTGAGTTCCTGGAGGTGTGCAGGGACCTTCACTACTGTTGTAGTTTTGACACCAGCTGCTAAGTGTTTCTATGAGTCAGGTAGTGTACAAACTCTTTCTATCCTGGAAGTTGGCCAGGCCTCACAATAACCCTATAGGGCGAATACTCTTAACGTCTCTATTCTACAAAGAAAAGAGCTGAGGTACTGGGGCCATCACATCACCACCTCCCCCAAGTCCTGTAAGTGCAGAGGCAGAGCTGAAACACACTGGGCTGTGAAGGTCCCCTTGTCGTTCCAGGCTCCTTCTCTATGGTTCTCCAGGGTCCTGCAGGTGCCATAAAAGGGAGACCCTTATTCTCCCTAGAAGTTTAGCTCTTCTGTTCTTGCACTGGAAGTGACCAAGACACCCTCCTGTAGCACACACTACATACCTGACTTGGAAGCCATGTGCCATGGCGTCTCGGCCCTTCCAAGTCAGTTGGGGATGGGGGAAGCTGTCTGTCTGAGGGTGCTGGATGACCCAATCCCTGGTTAAATACTGCCAAGCCTAAGTCCGCCCTCCAGACAAAGCCTTGTTGGAGAGATGCTTTCACCAGAAATCAAGCGCAGGAACACTAGAGAGGAATCCACAGGCACACCCACAGCTAAAGGATGAGGTTTCAGGGAAGGGGCAGGAGATGAAGCTGGTCCAGGAGCCTGGCTTCTGACACTCCTCTTTATGCATGGTGAGCTTGCACTCTCCCAAGCCCTAAGAGTCACCTGCAGTTTCTGACGCCCTTTCAGCAGCTGGTCGAGGGCAGTAGTTCTAGCACACTCGATCCTCACCACCCTTTCACAGAGGTCTCCTAAGATCACTGGGAAACACACATATTTACATTACCATTCATAACAGTAGCAAAATTACAGTTATCATGCAGCAACAAAAATAATTTTGTGGTTGTGGGTCAACACAGCATGAGGAAGTGTATTAGGAAGGGTGAGAAGTGCTGCTCTGGGACTAGGAGGTGGATGGAGGGAGGGCTCATCTGGGCAACAGCAGACCCCATCTGGGGAGAGAAAGGGCGAGGGGAGGGGAGGAGGGAAGGCTTTCAATGGTACCAATACACAGATGCTGGTTGCCTTCCTTCATCTAGCGCAGCACCCGGCAATGGTGGCACCTATACCCTACAAAGCAGACACCTCACAACCCCAACTAGCAAAGCAATGCACCATGGTGCTCAGCACCCACGCTGTGGAACCCGTGTCACTCCTAGCCATAGACACCACACACTTCTTGGAGTCACTCAGGAGCACAACTCGTCCGCCACACGTGGCACACTACGCACATACACTAACTGTACACAGTAATCAGGCACTGTTTACACCGTTACTCCAAGGAACTGTTCCCCTAGTTCTCCTCCGGGGAGGGGACCACGATCCTACAGCCGACAAGCCTGTCCTGTGCCAACGCCCGCCCACAACTCCGCAACTCTGGTCCTTTGGTCTCCACCATCAGCGTGTCCCGCCCCGCTGCACGCTCACCTGCGCTGCTCAGCGCCAGCCCGCGGGGTCCCGAGTCAGGGTTTCCGGCTCTGGGAGGTGAACTCACCACCTGAATGGTGGTACTGCAGCTCTGGGTGCCGTGGGTGCTACTGCAGCTCTGGCCCTAAGAGTCCCTGGGCCCCTGCGGTACCAGAGCAAGACTGTGGCCCGGTGGCCTTGGCACAGAGCGTTGGAGTCCCGCCCAGCCAGGAGAGGGCTGGGCTGCCCGCCCTTGGTGGGGCAGGGAGGCGGTGACAGATTGTTGAACAAGCAGCAGTCTGCAGAGGGGGGCTCCAGGGCTGGGAATGTGCCGCTCTGCTGAATTCTGGATTCCCGAGCTACTCCAGCTCTCTCCTGGTCCAGTTTCCCTCCCTATCTCCCTCTCCTCCTTCTTCCCCCTTTCTATTTTGTGGTGTGGTGTGGTGTGGTGTGGTGTGGTGTGTGTGTGTGTGTGTGTGTGTGTGTGTGTGTGTGTGTGTGTGTGTATGAGAGAGAGAGAGAGAGAGAGAGAGAGAGAGAGAGAGAGAGAGAGAGAGAGAGAGAGAATGGTGATTTTCCCCACTCCCCAGCTCTGAGTTTTGTAATTCTGGGGTAATGAGGATGGAGTGGTGGGGAAGGGAGAAGTTTAGCATAATTTTACAATTAACGTCTGTGTGTCAGGGGCTATGCTTTTATTTTATCATTTATGTGTTTATCTGTATTTTGAGACAGGGTCTCTTACATCCTGGGCTGACCTCGAACTTGATATGTACCCAAGTATGACTTTGAACTTCTGATCCTCTTGCCTTCACTTTCTGTGCTCTGGGATTACAAACATGAGCAAGCACTTCAGATTTATGCAGTGCTGAGGATCCAACCCCCGGCTTTGTGCACGCTAGTCAAACACTGCGCCCGCCCCGCGGAGCCAGCGGAGCGTGTCCCCAACCCTAGGAGAGTGTTTTGTTTTTGTTTTTGTTTTCTAGGGTTTCTCTGTGTAGCCCTGGCTGTCCTGGAACTGGCTCTGGACCAGGCTGGCCTCGAAGTCTGTCGCCTGAGTGCTAGAATTAAAGGTGTGTGCCACCACCACTAGGTTCTCATGATCTCTGTTTTAAAAGTGGAAAAGCTGGGACACAGAGAGTTGAAGTGACTTATCAGTGTCACACGGCTTGGTTAAGTGGCAGACCTAAGATCTGGACTCCAGAGCACGAGTGTGGGTTTGTGACATGTTCTACACGGGCTCGCCACGGTAAGCAGCCTCCTGGCGCTCAGGACATCCAGAATTCAGTGTTAGCCGTCCATTTTACAGACTAAGAAACAGGAGTTCTGAGACGGTGGCTTGTTCTGGGTCACTCAATGGTGACTCAGCCTCAGACTGAAGGTGGCAAGGGTGACGGGCAGTTCCTGACAGAGTTGGTGTCCCCCAGCTTGTCCCTGTCCTTCCTTCCCCTCCTGCTCTGACTCTTCTGACCCATCTGGCTAGTGGAAAGCGACCTCTAGTCTCTAAAGCGTCACCCCAGCAAAGTCATTGGGGTCGACTGCTTTAGTCTTCTGTAACGACAAGGCCAGCACAGTGTGATTGCTGTCTGCTAATACAGACTCTAAGCAAGGAGGTCAACAATTTATATTTAAATTTAAATAAGCTGAGGATTGGCATGTAGCTCAGTGGTAGAGCAGGTGTGGAAGCCCTGGATTCATCTCCAGAGTTGAGAGAGAGAGAGAGAGAGAGAGAGAGAGAGAGAGAGAGAGAGAGAGAGCCTGCCCCCAGGTGACTCAGAGATGCCATATGAACTGTGAAACTTGATAGTATGCAGAAATGATTACTAATATTTTTAAAGAATTGTGATGATATTTGGAACAATTGAGAGTTTGGACAGATTTAAACAAACTATATCATTTTAAGCCTATGAGATAGTTTAGTGGGCAGAGGCACTTACTCCTTGGTGACTTGAGTTTGATCCTAGAGACCCACAAGGTAGGAAGAGATAACATTGTCCTCTGACACACGTGTGTGGTGATGTGGATGCCCCCTCCCACAAATGAATAAATAAGAAGCAATTTTAATTAAAAATAAATGAATACACAGTAAAAAGAATAGATTATATTATTATTGCAGGGTGACTGTATACACACAATCATGGGCTATGCATATGTAATATGTATATGTATATATGCTCACATAGTGGTGGAATACACATACTAGATAAAATGAATGAACTAGAAAAGCATCAAAGAGCTAAGATCACAAAAGCACGGTGTGATAGAAAACAAATGTACATACAGAGAGAAGAGTACACACGGTATGATATTAGGACCATAAAGTTTTAAAATACGCAAAGTAAGGCCAGGCAAGGTGGCACAGGCCTTTAATCTCAGGGGAGGTAGGCAGTTCACTCTGAGTTCAAGGCCAGCCTGGTCTATATACTGAGGTCCAGGCCAGACAGGACGAGACAGTGAAACTTTGTCTCAAAATAAACACACACATAAGCAAACAAGTAAAAACAAAATATACAAAACAATATTATACTCATACAGAAAGCTTGCAAAGACATGACTAGGCAAGACCAGCCGGGTAGACGTTGTCCGTGAAGGAGAGAAAGGCCTGACTGTAGGAGTCGTTCTTCCCTCGGTCTGCAGCTCTGTGAGGAAGAAGAGGATGAGGGGGGCTAGCACAGGAGGGCAGCACCCCCAAATCAGGCTTTCTCTGCCCCACCTCAGACACCGTGGAGGTTCCCTCAGGACCTGAAATGCCCCATGTTGGCCACTCCGGCCCAATGCTGCTCTCTCGGGCAGTCACTGTGTCACTGATTTATGAGCCGGGCTCCCCACACTTGGCCCAGTATTCTGTAGATGCCTGAGTAAAGGAATCACACAGGATTCTTCGGAGGTCTGGAGCTCCCCTCATCCTTCATCTATTAACTAATGCCTGTTGTGAGTCTCTGCCTGTGAAGGGCATGGGTAGACAAAGGTGAAAGTTCATGACTGTTGTGGTGGGTATTGGGGCAGAGAGACGCTTGCAGAGGCATAGGAAACGCCCAGCCTCGGGGCTCAAGAATGTCTTTAGCTGAGTTTTCAGTGACTAGGGTTCTCTGGACAGAGGCAGGGATGAGTTTCTGGAGAGCAGCAAGCAAGTAACCAACCTGGGGTAAGGTTGAACATAATGAATTCTGGGAACCCTGAGACACAGGTTCAAGCACAAGTGGTTTATTTTGGGAGGGGATCCAGAGGAAGGAAGGAAGCCACTCAGGGTGGTGACCCAGCAGAACTGTTAGGAATCTCTGGGGTGGGGAGCCCCACAGAATATGTCTTTAATACGTCCCTTCACCCTCCATTGAGGCCAGGAAAGCTGAAACATCTGTATACCGATGCTGGCTGGCATGGCTGGCGTTGATCCTAGGACCTGTGTACTACAAAAGCTGGAGAAAGACACTGTGCAGATCTTTCCTGGTGAGGAGCCCAAGGGAGGGGTGGGTGCAATGGGTACAAATGACCCACAGCAGCTGCTTCAGGGCGAGGGGGACCTGGAAAAATCTGCAAGAGCCATAGTGGGAGATGGATCTGGACCGGGAGAACCCCGACGGCTTCCTAACACCCTTCTTCCCTCCCTCCCTCGGGCCCTCCCTCTCTTTTTTCCTTCCTTTTTTTGAAACAGAGTCTCACTGTGTGGCCCTGCCTGGCTGGCCTGAAACTCCTTATGTAGAAGAGGGTGGGAGTTAAAGTCACAGAGATCTGCCTGCCACTGCCTCTCAAGGGTTGTAATAAAAGCATAAGCTCCAATGCCCAGCCCAATCCTGTCTGGTTGACCACTGTCCCGGATCCTCCTGAGTGTGCCGAGCATCATCCCGACTTCTACAGAGACTGAGCTCCAGTTGCCACACCTGATCACCGTGAAACTCAGGGAGAGGTTTGATCCCGACGCTCACCTCAAAGCACAACTGGCTGGAGACACAGGTGTGGTCCCCAGACAGGTTGAGCTGTCTTTGGAATGGAGAGGTGAAGGAGAAGAGATGCCCCGGGTTGAGACTGAAGGAGCACAGCCAGCAAAGTGAGAGGAGAAAGTTGGTCACTGTCACTGAGGTTTAGTGAGTGGCCTGGATGGGGGAGATCTGCAGGAGCTGGCTCAGGAACCAGACCCAGCCCTAAGTCCCAGGAGAGGTCAGTAGCCCTCCCTCAAACTATGCCTGGCAGTGAACTTACTTCCTCCCCCTTCCTCCTCCAGCAGCCCTCTGCCTCAGAGCCTGGAGAGACTGGCCAGAACAGCTGGCAGGCACCCAACAAGACGTGCTGCTGGGCAGGCTATGTCTGGCATTTCCAGAGACTGAGTCTTTCCCAGCCTTCGGTGCTGCTCTTTCAAATCAGCATGTTCCGCGCCCACCTCCCTTCCTGAGGTCCAGGAGCCCCAAGACCTGTAGTCCAGCAGCATGACCGGCCTTTGTCCTGCTGGGAGACCCCTCCTAAAGGTTGTCCTCTCACAGCCTCACTGCACCCCAGCTGCCCACACAAGTGCCGATTCACCCACAAGTCAAGGACAGCCAGTGTTTACAGTCCCTTTGGCTTCCGAAGACATCTGTATCAGCAGGCTGTTTTTACTAGTAGGAACCAGTGACACCAATCACGGTGTAGGCAAGGAGGGCTATGTCAGTCTAGAAAGACTCCAAAACTCCTTCATGGACGTAGTGATGACATTTTTTTCTTCTTAATATTTATTTTCATTTTATGTGTATGAGTGCTTTGTCTGTTTTGCAGTGCCCACAGGAGCCAGAAGAGGGCGTATGATCCCCTGGAACTGGATTTACATACAGCTTGGGTCCTCTGGGAGGTAGAGGCAGGAGGACCAGGAGTTGGAGGTCCTCTGGCCTCTGCCGTTGAGTGCACGGATGTCTTAGTCACTCTTCTCTGCTGTAATCAAACTCCATGACCAAGGCGATTTGCGGGAGAAAAGTTTGTTTGCTTCCTGTTCTGGAGGGAGATGTGTCGGTAGGAGCAGGACGTTGAGCTAGCAGAGCAAACCGGAAGTCCCGTGAGGCTTCAAACTCTCAAAGACTGGCTTCAGAGAGGTATTTCCCCAAGCAAGCCCAAGTCTCCCTACAACCTCCCAAACCAACTGGGCACCGGTATTCAAATGCCTTAGCCTATGGAGGACGCTTCCCATGCAGGTCACCACGGTGGGTGAGCAGTCTCATGCGTATGCATCCATAAACCACACATGCTGATTGCTTTTATGTGAACTTGACACAAACTACAGACACATCAGGGGAGTGAGAATCTTTCTCGGTATAACATTCCTGGCTCTCCAGGAACTTGCCTCTAATTCATAAAGGTTGTTAGGAGTATTTCTTAAGACAGGCCTCTCTGCCGAAGCAAATAATTCCAATCAAACCAAATCGGACCAAATAAATGCCCATGTTTAATGCAGCGCTCCTGGGTGGCCCCGAGAAAGCATGGTGAGGGGGAGAGAGAAGGGGGGACCACGTAAAATACGGGGACCACGCGTTCCTTTTATGGGGGCAGCCTAAATAGCCTGTGGGAGTGGTCCTGACCCTCCGTGGGGAGGGGTCACTGCTTGGTGGGCTTTCCCAGAGGTGGATCCCGCACCAAGGCAACTCCCAGGGGGCTTAAAATGGAGCTTTCTGCTCCATTCCAAAGATGGGTCCCAGGGGCTGGGATGAGGCACCTGTCTATAATAAAAGTCCACCTACCTCTGCCTCCCAAGTGCTGCGACTAAAGGCAGGTGTCACCACTGCCCAGCTGGAAGAAAGAATCTTGATTAAGAAATGTCTTACAGCCCACCCCAAAGATTGACCAGTGGGCAATTCTATGATGCAGGCTAAGCAAGCCAGAGGAACAAACTAGTGTACAGTGCTCCATGGCGTCTGCTTCAGTTTCTGGCTCCCAGTCCTGCCCTGACACTTCACGATGGGCTGTGGAGAGGATGAACGAACTCTTTGCTTTCTAGGTCGCTGCTGTTCTTAGTCTTCATCACAGTAATAGAAACTAAACTAAAACACCACACACATAGACACACACACAGAGACACACATACTACACACTCATACACAACACACACACATATAAAATAAGAACGTTCAATTATTGTTGGATATGGTGGTTCATGTTTGTGACTTCATCACTAGGAGGCAGAAGCAGGAGAATCAGGAGTTCGAGGCCAGCCCTGGCTCCATTAAGACACTTTTAATAATAATAACAAATATATACTTAACAGGCCACAGCAGGAGGATTGTCTTGACTTTGAAGCAGCCAGCTAAAGTGAGTTCCCGTTTATTCTGGGCTCTTCAGTGAGACCCTGTGAGTCTTCTTTTGAGTTGCCCACACCATGCTCTCAGGCATGTCTCACTTTCTTCCGGAAAGTTTATCTTCCTCTTAACCCTCGTGATTAAAATCTGTGCTCAGAGATGGCAAGACGGCTCAGCGGGTAAAGGTGCTTGCTCTGAATGCCTGGGAAGCGAAAGGTGGAGAGAGAACTGACCTCGTCCAGTCATCCTCCTACAGCATTACATGCCCTCCCCCGACGGTAAATTCAGTATATGTTAAAATGACTTTTAGATTGTTGTTGTTTTAAGACAGGGTTTCTTTGTGTAGCCCTGGCTGTCCTGGAACTCACTCTGTAGACCAGGCTGGCCTCAAACTCACAGAGATCCTCCTGCATCTGCTTCCCCAGTGCTGCAATTAAAGGCGTGTGCCACCACTGCCTGGCATTAAAATGTCTTTTAATAAATTCCAACTCTTCTTCATTTAACAAACAAAATAGCAGAGGTCTGGGGATTTAGAACACTCAGTTGATGCGGCATTTGCCTAGCATGCGGAAAGTTCTGTGTTCGAGCCCCAGTGTCACATAAAACCGGGTTTGGTGCACACTACAATCCAGAAGTCCAACACCATCCTCTGCTACATAGATCAGACTGAAATACAAGAGACCCTCCCTCAACAGGAAAACAGAAACAGAGGCCAAAACCTGAACTTTCCTCATCATTTTCAGTCTAATGTAATTTGGAAAGGATAAATGTTAGGCCCTTCAGTCTTACCAAAAACAGTCTGCAGATTCAATGCAATGTCCATCAAAATCCCAGCAAAATTCTTCAAAGACCTCAAAAGAACAGTATTCAATTTCATATAAAAAAGCAAAAAAAAAATCTTTTAAAAAAAGGATAGCTAAAACAATCCTGTACAATAAAAGAACTTCTGGAGGCATCACAATCCCTGACTTCAAACTCTTCTACAGAGCTACAGTACTAAAATAGCCTGGTATTGGCATAAGAACAGACAGGAGGACCAATGCAACTGAATAGAAGACACGGATATCAATCCACACACCTCTGAACACCTGATTTTTGACAAAGAAGAAAAAAATAAATCAAATGGAAAAAAGAAAGCATATTTAACAAGTGGTGCTGGCATAACTGGATATCAACATATGGAAGAATGAAAATAGACCCATATTTATCACCATGCACAAAAATCAAGTCCAAATGGATCAAAGACCTCAACATAAAGCCAGCCACGCTGAACCTCATAGAAGACAAAGTGGGAAGTACACTTGAACACATTGACACAGGGAACTACTTCCTAAATATAACCCCAGCAGCACAGACACTGAGAGAAACAATTAAGAAATGGGACCTCCTGAAACTGAAAAGCTTCTGTAAAGCAAAGGACACGGTCAACAAGACAAAATGACAGCCTACAGAATGGGAAAAGATCTTCACTAAACCCACATCAAACAGAGGTCTGATCTCCAAAATATATAAAGAACTCAAGAAATTGGACACCAAAAGAACACATAATCTAGTAAGAAAATGGAGTACAGACCTAAACAGAGAACTCTCAACAGAGGAATCTAAAATGGCTGAAAGACACTTAAGGAAACTCTCAAAATTCTTAGTCATCAGAGAAATACAAATCAAAACAACTCTGAGATTCCATCTTATACCTGTAAGAATGGCCAAGATAAAAAACACTGATGACAACTTATGCTGGAGAGGTTGTGGAAAAAAGGGAACACTTCTGCATTGCTGGTGGGAATGCAAGCTGGTACAGCCCCTTTGGATGTCAGTGTGGTGATTTCTCAGAAAATTAGGAAACAACCTTCCTCAAGACCCAGTAATACCACTTTTGGGTATATATCCAAAGGATGCTCAATCGTGCCACAAGGATATGTGCTCAACAATGTTCATAGCAGCTTTGTTTGTCATAGCCAGAACCTGGAAACAACCTAAATGCCCCTCGACCAAAGAATGGATAAGGAAAATGTGGTCCGTTTACACAATGGAGTACTACACAGCAGAAAAAAATGACATCTTGAATTTTGCAGGGAAATGGATGAAGCTAGAAAACATCATTTTGATTGAGGTAACCTAGAACCAAAAAGGCAATTATCGCATGTACTCACTAGTAAGTAGTTTTTAAACATAAAACAAAGAAAATCAGTCTATAAATCACAATCCCAGAGAACCTAGACAACAATGAGGACCTTAAGAGAGACACACATGGATCTAATCTACATGGGAAGTAGAAAAAGATAAGATATCCTGAGTAAATTGGGAGCATGGGGATCATGGGAGAGGGTTAAAGGGAAGGGGAGAAGTAGGGAGGAGAACAGAGAAAAATGTAGAGCTCAAGCTGGGCGGTGGTGGCGCGCACGCCTTTAATCCCAGCACTCGGGAGGCAGAGGCAGGCGGATCTCTGTGAGTTCGAGGCCAGCCTGGTCTAGAAGAGCTAGTTCCAGGACAGGAACCAAAAGCTACGGAGAAACCCTGTCTTGAAAATTAAAAAAAAAAAGTAGAGCTCAATAAAAATAAATTTAAAAAAGAGAATACAAAGAGAACAAACAATGTTAGGCCCTTTTCTGTCTAATTCATAGTACAGAAAAACACAGTTGCATGCTAACAACCAAAAAATGTACTGTGAAGTTTTTATTTGTTTGCTTTTATTTTAATATTTTGTTTGTTTGTTTAAGACAAGGTCTGGTTATATACCCCAAGCTGTTGGGGGAGGCCACTTGTTTTGTTCCCCAACCACTCAGACCTGAAATAATCAGACAGACTGTATTTAATTAAAACACTGTTTGGCCAATTACTTAAGTGTATTGCTAGTTATCTCTTATATCTTAAATTAACCCATTTCTATTAATCTGTGTATCGCCACTAGGTCATGGTCTAGCAGGCAAAGATCTAGTGTCTGTCTCCTCTGGCAGCCACATGGCATCCAACTGACTCTGCCTTCTTTCTCCCAGCATTCAGTTTAGTTTTCCTGCCTAGCACTTTTCTGCCCTGTCATAGGCCCAAGCAGCTTCTTTATTCATTAACCAATAAAAGCAACACATATACAGAAGGACTTCCCATATCATCTCCCCTTTTCTGTCTAAATAAAAAAGGTTTTAACTTTAACATAGTAGAATCACATATAACAAAACAGTTATAAAGCAAGAATTATAATTACAATATTTATATCTACTTTATCTTTTATCATAACTAAAGAAAACTATAATTATAACTATTTATTCTTCAACTCCATCAAGGACTCCAGAAGAACATAATATTACCTAAGTTAACAGGATGCATTGTAAGCAACTTCCAAAAGTCTGGAGCTGACAGAGACATCTCACTGCCTAGACAATCACCCAAAGTTCTTCTGTAACTTTGGGGCACCCATCTTCAGCCTACAGGCCCATAGTATCCAGCAGACTTTTCCATGAAGTAGGAAATTTCAAAGGCAATTCCACTTATATTGGCAGTGTGTCAATCACTTTCTTTTGTGTCCTGCAGAATGTCACGAAGCAGGAACCCTGAAGGACCATCTCACCTTTAGGCAAGTTCAGCAGTCATTTTTTCATGGGTTCTGCATGTCCAGTTCATACAGCATAACATTAAGCAGTCCAGGCAAGAGCAGTTTATTGCTCAAATGGCTAACAAACTCCATGACAACCCTCTTCAATGCCCATCATCTTCTTCAAGTAGATTGGTGCTGCCAGGAGCAGATGTGTCTCATTGTCATGAAAAATCCTAAATTCTTAAAATACTTAAAATGCCGTATTCTGAAGTTTTGAAAGATCTGAAGAATATTTATCTATCCATCTAAAATATATCTTTGTACATCTAGAAAACCTAACTAACATGACTACAAGCTTTACTATTATAAATGTGCATTATTGTCTAGACTACTTTCTGCTGATTGAGGGCGCTGTTAATCAGGTCTGTCATGGGGTACCCTGTGTGCTAGGTCCATCTCAGCCAGCAGTCCTCAAGCTTTCATGGATGTTGGACCATCTGGGCCATGGCTTCAGTGGGTCTTGTTTGATCAAACCACATTATTCTGGAAGGAATTCACAGGTTCTCATCCTCTGTGGAAACAAAAGTAGAACCTCTTTTCCAAAGCAACATATCCTTAGCCTCAAATTTTGAAATCAAGACACCTTTAAAGTTGGTTTAGCAGCCCATACAATGAAATGTCTCTCTGTACTTAGCTCATTCACAGTCAAAAAATTCAAAGAAAATACAATAATATCCAGATTCTCTGTGGATTTTCCATCTTTACATGGCTTGTTTTTCTTACTCTATTACTTTTCCTATAAGTTTAATATTTATTTTATTATCTTTACTCCTTTAATCAATGACTGTACTCATTTATATTATAACTGTCTATATTCTTTTTCCTCTCTCTCTCAAGCCCACGTAAATTTATTCAACACTGTGGCCCATTTAGAGGTCTTTTAATCTGGGTTTGTCTTTATTGTGTGCGTATCTGTAATTATTTTCTGACCAGGAGTAGCCCTGCCTGATGGCTCCGCCCCGTCCAACATGGCAGAGGCATGTTCTCTGCCTCTGAGCCTGCCAGGTGGGAGCCGTCCTTGCCACCTCAACTCTGGGAAGCACTGTGCAGCATATAAACCCTTTTTTATCTGAGTGAAAGCTAAATCTATCGTGCAGCGTCCTACGAGGCCTGGAAATATCTCTGTGTATGGTGGTGGGAATCTGCCTGCCCTGCTGCCTGAGCACTTCTAGCAGACCCAATCCTGCGGCCTGCCCTGGCAGGGAGCGCTGAGCAGGAAGCTGTGTTAAACTCTGCCTTTTAAAGCCCCACTTAACTCTGTTCTTTTGTGTCTAGAATTTCTTTTCTCAGGTTTTACGTGGATGTAGTCGACCACACTGGCACCAATCTGTTGGCGAAGGCTGCTCATTCATTCCTGGCCGCTCAGACCTGAAATAATCAGACAGACTGTATTAGTTAGAACACCTCAGACTCACTTTGTAGCCCGTGTTAACCTTGAACTCTTCATCTTCCTGTCTCAGCCTCTCAAATGTTGGGGTTACAGAGGTGTGCTACAAGGACCCCTCTGCTTTTGGGTAGAATCATGAGTTTAACTGTACATAATATTATTGTACATTTTAAGAATCTAGACAGGCGGCTGGAGAGAAGGCCCAGTGGTTGAGAACACTTGCTGCTCTTACAGAGGACCCAAGTTTGGCTTCCAGTACCCATGTCTGGTATCTTACAATCTCCTGTACTCCAGATCAGGATGACTAAATGCGCTCTGGGAAAGTCTTCACCATGTGAAAATGACCAATAAGTGTGGTGGTATTTCAACTGTGTTTAATAAATAAAGACTGCAGGAAGATCAGAGAGTGAACAGTCCACGGGTCAGCCTTACAGACCAGGCAGTGGTAGCACACACCTGATGCCATGGAGATCGGGTGGTGCACGCCTTTATTCCAGTGTGCATGCCTTTCATCCCAGCCCGAGAGAGGAGTATAAAATGGGGAGAGACAGCTCCCAGATACAGTCTCATTCTGAGATTCCTGGAGGCAGGATCACCGTTTTAGATTGAGGTGAAGATAAGAAGTAATGGCTGGCTGTTTTGCTTTTCAGATGTTCAGTTGAACCCAAATTTTTGACCCTGAGTTTTTGTTATTCATGCTTTAAATAAGAAGAAAGAAATGCTTCACTTGATTTAAGCATTCAATAACATATATATAATATATATATAGTATCAAAATATTAGACATTTCAGTAATCTTTATAATGTTTATAGGGAAGAAAATTATGAGTATCCAATCTGTGTCTGTCTCAGTCCATTGTAGATCCTACACTTCTAAAAAAGAAAACACTTTTAACTTAATTTTTTTTCAGAGCTGAATACAGAACCTTGTGCTTGCTAGGCAAGCAGTCTGTCACTAAAGATTTGCTTTTATTTTCATTTATGTGTGTGTATCTGTCTGTAAGAGGGCGTGTGTGCTCGAGGAGGCCATGAGAGACCATCCCTTCCCTCCTGTATCACTTGATCTTATTCCCTTACTTCTGTGTCTCCCTCTGTGTCTGGAACTAGGCTGGCAGCAAGCAAGTCAGAGTGACGCTGTCTCCACCTCCTGCAGGGCTGGGGCTCCAGATGCTCGTGGCAATGCGTAGCTTCTTACACGGGTCCTGGAGATTTGAACTCAGATCCTCAAACCCGGCTTGCATAACAAGCTCTCTTAACCACTGAGCCGTCTAGCTGAAAGTGTTATTTATGATTTGTTTATACTTCTCTTTGTCTTTAGACTATGTCCTACTTAGGAATGATTAGCTCCAGGAAAAATTAAAAGTTCTGCAAGAAAGAGAATGTAGATGTTAGTTGCGATGAGATGTTGCTGGGAACGGTACTTCCAACATCATAAAACCATGAACACCGAACTGCAACCCACACGAGAGGGCAGGACAAGGGAAAGGCCCTGCAGACAAAGGCTGGTGGGAAAAGCAGGTGCCCGGAGGGCATAGTGCCGAGTGCAGAGGGCTGTGCACTCCTCGGGTACACTGCTCAGCTGCTCTCATTTCTCTGGCCAGGACGGATGCCCATTTCCTAATCTACTTAATAATGGGAAAATAATTTGGCATCTGCTCAGCTCAGCCCATGGTCTTGGGAACAAATGAACCCAATTGACCATATTAGGTCATCATAGGGGTGTTCAGGGGAAGAGGAAAAACCATTGATCAAATCAACTCCCAGCTGCTCTGGGGCTGGTTTGTGAGTGGAGATGACAAGAGCCCTTCCCTTCACTGTGCAGAGGCCTCTCCCAAACTTGGAGGCCTTCTTATCATCTGGACTCCATCCTCTCCTCCACCCCTTCCCATAGATAAGGCACCTCATCAGACTTCCTTATGATCTTGGCTTCAAGCTGGGCATAGTGGTGTAGTTCTGTAATCTTTGCTGTGGAGAAGTGGGGGTAGGAGAATCAGAAGTCCAAGGTCATTCTTAGCTACACAGCTATAGGGAAGCCAGCCAGGACTACATGGGACCCTTCTCAAACCAACCAACCAACCAACCAACCAACCAACCAACCAACCAACCAACCAACCAACAAGGATCTTAGGCTGAGAATGTGGCTCGGTTGGTTGGATGTTTGTCCAGCATGCATGAAGCCTTGATTTAACTCCCTGCACTGCATAAATCTAGGCATGGGCAGCACATGCTTACATTCATGTACCGCCGGGGGAATCCGAACAGTAATGTTATCCTGGTCGTATGGTAAGTTTGAGTTCAGTCCCGGATACACAAGACCTTGTAGGAAAAGAAAATAGAAAACTGCCAACATCACAACCGCCCCTGCCCTGCTTTCAATTCTCCCAGCTCTAGTTGTCCCCACAGTGACTGCCCTTCTACTACAACATATAATTTATACTTTAATATTATTGATCATTAGTCCCCTGTCCTATAGAGACAGAAGCAGCGTCTATGATATTTTTATTCACTAGTGATTTATTTCCAAGCATATTGAAAATGCCTGATGGATAGTAGGTTCCTCCTCCTCCTCCTCCTCCTCCTCCTCCTCCTCCTCCTCCTCCTCCTCCTCCTCCTCCTTCTTCTTCTTCTTCAAGACAGGTTCTCTCTGTGTAGCCTTGGCTAACCTGAAACTTGCTATGTAAATCAGGATGGCCTCAAACTCACAGAAATCTGTCCCTGCCTCCTGAGTGGAGGGATTGAAGCTGTGTGCCACTAGTATTATAGTATAGTATTATATTATAAAGTATGGCACATAGTATTATTAAGTATTGTTGCTGTTATTAGCAGAGGGAACATAGATTTACTAAGAAAAAAGTGAAAAAGAACCCCTAATAGTGGGCAGGCTTCCCGGGGCTCTGGAGAGCGTGTTTTCTGTAGCCAGACCTCTGCTACCGTGTGTGGGGGGGATCAAACTTGGGCTGCCATCTCCCTCCTTCCTTCTTCCCTGTCTCAGACAGGCTCTTCAGCTCAGGCTGACCTCACTCTCTACTGTGCAGCTGAGGCTGATCTTGAACTTCCAATCTTCCTGCCTTCACCTTTGTTGTAGAATAGAATATTACTTTAACTATGTAAAGGTGTGTTATATTTGTTTATGCTGCATTTGTTTAGTTATGTACAGATATGTTACATGTTTATGCTGTATTTGTTAAATTATGTAAAGATGTTTTGCTGTTACACCTTGCCTGCCTAAGGCACCTGATTGGTCTAGTAAAAAGCTAAATACCCAATAACTAGGCAGGAGAGGGATAGGTGGGGCTGGATGGCAGAGAGAATAAGTGGGAGGAATCTAGCCTTGGGAGGAAAACGATAGAGAGAGAGAGAGAGAGAGAGAGAGAGAGAGAGAGAGAGAGAGAATATGAATGAGTGAGGGAGGGAGAATGAGAGGGAGACACCCTGACTAGGCCAGCCAGCCAGGAAGCCACAGAATAGGATGTACAGAATCAAAGAAAGATTAAAAAAGTCCTGAGGCAAAACATAATTGAAGAGAAACAGATTAATTTAGTTTGTAAGAGCTAGTGGGTCAAACGTAAGATATTAAGTCTCCATGTCATGATTTGGGAGCTGATCGGTGGCCCCAGAGAAAGCTTGCTACACACCTGCCCTGGGATGGCAGGCGTGTGCTACTGCAGCCGGGTTGTTCTTACTTTGTAAGGAGGGCATTCATGTGTAACGAGTACCTGCAGGAGTCAGCCCGCGTGAGAGACATCCTCCGGACTTGTCTTTGAGGGCATTTCCTGAGAGGAGTAGCTGAGGTGGGACGATCCATCCTGAAGGTTCGTGGCACGTTCGAGCTGAATGAAAAGAGGAGGGGCTGAGTGCAGCGTTCTCCGTGCTGCGCGACTGCAGACACGATGCTTGTCCAGAAACTGCGAATCAAAGTATCCCTTCCCCTAAATTGCCTTCGTACGGTATTTTGCCAACGCATTCAACACACTCATCCATTCCTCGTTGCAAACTGCATTCATTCGTTCGGTAAATAGCTGTGTGTCACCTACAAGCACGCGCTCTTCTGGGCACAGAGAGAGGCGTTTCTTTCTGGAAATTTTATTTGAGCAGAAGAAGGCGGATGGTACAGAGAACTATGACATAGAACAATTTTGCCTTCTTGTACGATTAGGACACGGAGATGTGATTAATGAGGTGTAGAAACGTCACTGATGCAATTAAAAAGCATGGATGAGCTGGGGCTCAGACTCAAGGTTGTGCGATGCAGGACTTGAGGGGTTTCTATCTGTCTTCGGGTCAGTAGAAGCTTGGGGACGAGCAATGAGCGGATCTGGAGGGAAAGCAAAGTGTAGTGATGTTCTGTTTGTGTTTTAATAAATAAAGCTTGACTGAAGATCAAAGTACAGAGCTAAGCCACTAACTAGTTAACCAAAGAGGCCAGACAGTGATGGCTCACACCTTTAATCCCAGGAGTCAGACAGATCTCTGTGAGTTCAAGGTCACCCTGGGTTACACAAAATCGGTCCAGTCTGAAAGAGAAACAGAGCTCACACTCGGGATCCCACGCCTTTAATCCCAGCACTAGGGAGGTGGAGACCTAGCTGGCTGGTGGGAGGAGATAGGAGCTCAGTGCTGTCTGAGGACGCAGTCTGAGGACAGGACCGCCCCTTTGGTCTGAGCACTGTTAGAGGTAAGAACTCTAGTGACTGGACACTCTGCTTCTCTGATCCTTCAGCTTTCGCCCCTTGATAGCTGACTCTGAGTTTTCTTACTAAGAACAATTAGAATTCGTGCTACACAAGAGGGGCCTGGAGCTCTAGTCAAGGCTTCTCGCTCCTCATTGTGCATCTTGTTCCACCCCTGGACCAACGTTTCGACACCACGTCTACATCAGTCAGATATTCTTTATCCAAATTATAGGATGAAGGCTGACTTCTGCCTTCTGAAGACGATGTCACAGGCTGCTGAAACAGCCGTGCTAGCCACACTTCCCAGGGCAGACAGTGCAGCTTTGGCAGGGGCACTGTGGGAAGACAGAGGGCAGGGGTCTCTGGTGGGTGTCAAACTAGAACGAGGCAGAGAGAAGAGCCCAGTCTGGAGGTTACTTGTGGCCACACCCTTTTATGACGGTGACCCGAGAAACAGATGCGCTGTGTCTAAGAGCCCGGGACAGAATGACTTTCCTCCCTGACTAGGAAACAGGCATCACGGCAGAAGCAGCCACCATCACCTAGTTGGAAAATCACAAGGAACATATTGCATCCTCTGTTTCAATCTTCTCTCACCTTCCCACCCTCACCCCTTATCCAGCCTGAGCGCCAAACAGGCAGAGGTAGAAATAGACGACCCAGTGCCTCTGCAGCATTTGGACACCAGAGGGCAGCAGTGCGGCATCAAAAAAAATGACCCTGATCCCGCAGCGTCGAAGCACAGCCTTGAAAGGGCACGGATAGCTAAGGACTGACAATTGGGTCCATCCGCATCCCTTTGCTGCCAGGAATTGTGGGGACAAGAACTGCAAACCGGAGGAATGAGTGGCGTGACGAGGGAAAAGGAGAGACGGCAGCGAGACCCTGCCCGGACTCCGTGCCCCTCCCCCATGCCTGTTCTCTGCCAGTTCCTGGCTTTATTATTATCACTATTTTATTCGTTTATTTATAGTAGTGTGCACACGGGTGGTAGTGAGAGGACAGTTTTGAGAGTCTGTGATCTTCCACCATGAGGGTCCCTGAGATCCACCTCGGGTTGTCAGGCTTCATGACAGCATGCACGCTGACCCGCAGAACCTTTTTCTGGTGGACGATGGAGGAACATGGTCTCACTATTCCAGGCGGGCTCTAACACACTATGCAGCCAAGGCTGACTTTGAACTTCTGGTCCTCCTGTGTCTATCTCTGCCCTGGGGTCATAGGTACATGCCCTTATCCCAGCTTTCTGTGGTGATAGTGGTGGAGCCCAGGGCTTCAGCTAGGCAAGCACTCCACCAATGGAGCTGCATTCCCAGCACCATCTCCTGGTTTTAGCTGGACCTCCTGGTGGCTCTGACATCCATCAGCTGCCTGTCCACCTGGGCCTTCAATCAGGTGTCAACTCCCCTGACCTGATAACTCGGCACATACTTACACACATACATTCACCCAGAGAGCACGTGTAGTACACCAATCCACGGAGGGTTTTAGTGCCCATCTCTTTGCTCGCACAGATTGGTCACCCTCCTCTGTTAATCCCTACTTTCTTCCTTTGAGCCAAGGTCAAACATGGAGCGTGTGGTTTATGGTTAGGCTGGTGAGTGGTAAACTCTAGCAATCCTGTCTCTGCTTCCTCCTTCCAGACGGCAGCAAGCTTTTGCATGGCTGCTGAGATTTGGACTCTGGTTCTACTATTGTGCAATGAGCACTCTTTTTTTTATATTTATTTATTTATTATGTATACAATATTCTGTCTGTGTGTATGCCTGCAGGCCGGAAGAGGGCACCAGACCCCATCACAGATGATTGTGAGCCACCATGTGGTTGCTGGGAATTGAACTCAGGACCTTTGGAAGAGCAGTCAGTGCTCTTAACCTCTGAGCCATCTCTCCAGCCCGAGCACTCTTTTTTTTAAATTGGTTTTTATTGAGCTCTACATTTTTCTCTGCTCCCCTCTCCCCTCTTCCCTCCCCACTCAACCCTCCCCCAAGGTCCTCATGCTCCCAATTTACTCAGGAGATCTTGTCTTTTTCTACTTTCGACTTCCCATGTAGATTAGATCTATGTAAGTCTCTTTTAGTGTCCTCATTGTTGTCTACGTTCGCTGGGACTGTGATTTGTGGGCTGGTTTTCTTGTTTTATATTTAAAAACCACCTATGAGTGAGTACATGTGATAATTGTCTTTCTGTGTCTGGGTTACCTCACTCAAAATAATGTTTTCTAGCTCCATCCATTTTCCTGCAAAATTCAAGATGTTGTTATTTTTTTCTACTGTGTAAATGTACCACATTTTATTTTCCTTATCCATTCTTTGACTGAGGAGCATTTAGGTTGTTTCCAGGTTCTGGCTATGACAAACAAAGCTGCTATGAACATAGTTGAGCACATATCCTTGTGGCATGATTGAGCATCCTTTGGATATATATATATACCCAAAAGTGGTATTACTAGGTCTTGTGGAAGGTTGTTTCCTAATTTTCTGAAAAATCACCACACTGACATCTTGCATTCCTACCAGCAATGCAGTAATGTTTCCTTTTCCCCACAACCTCTCCAGCATAAGTTGTCATCAGTATTTTTGATTTTGGCCATTCTTACAGGTGTAAGAGAGAATCTCAGAGTTTTTTTGATTTGTATTTCTCTGATGACTAAGGATGTTGAACATTTCCTTAAGTGTCTTTCAGCCATTTTAGATTCCTCTGTTGAGAGTTCTCTGTTTATGTTTGCATTCACTTTTTTTATTGGATTATTTGTTCTTTTGACGATCAGTTTCTTGAGTTCTTTGTATATTTTGAAGATCTGACCTCTGTTTGATGTGGGGTTAGTGAAGATCTTTTCCCATTCTGCAGACTGTCGTTTTGTCTTTTTGACCGTGTCCTTTGCTTTACAGAAGCTTTTCAGTTTCAGGAGGTCCAATTTGTTAATTGTTTCTCTCAGTGTCTGTGCTACTGGGGTTATATTTAGGAAGTGGTTTCCTGTGCCAATGCATTCAACTGTACTTCCCACTTTGTCTATGAGGTTCAGCGTGGCTGGCTTTATGTTGAGGTCTTTGATCCATTTGGACTTGAGTTTTGTGCATGGTGATAAATATGGGTCTATTTTCATTCTTCCATATGTTGATATCCAGTTATGCAAGCAACACTTGTTAAATATGTTTTCTTTTTTTCCATTTGATATTTTTTGCTTCTTTGTCAAAAATCAGGTGTTTGATGATGTGTGGATTGATATCCGGGTCTTCTATTCAGTTGCATTGGTCCTCCTGTCTGTTCTTATGCCAATACCAGGCTACTTTAGTACTGTAGCTCTGTAGTAGAGTTTGAAGTCAGGGATTGTGATGCCTCCAGAAGTTCTTTTATTGCCCAGCATTGTTTTGGCTATCCTGGGTGTTTTGCTTTTTCATATGAAGTTGAGTACCGTTCTTTCGAGGTCTTTGAAGAATTTTGCTGGAATTTTGATGGGCATTGCGTTGAATCTGTAGATTGCTTTTGGTAAGATTGCCATTTTTACTATGTTAATTCTGCCTCCCCAAGAGCATGGGAAATCTTTCCACTTTCTGGTGTCTTCTTCAATTTCTTTCTTCAAAGATTTAAAGTTCTTGTCATACAAGTCTTCCATTTGTTTGGTTAGAGTAACTCTGAGATATTTTATGCTATTTGTGACTATTGTGAAGGGTGTTGATTCTCTGATTTCTTCCCCAGCCCTTTTATCATCTGTGTACAGGAGGGTGCTGATTTTTTTGAGTTAATCTTGTATCCTGCTACATTGGTGAAAGTGTTTATGAGTTGTAGAAGTTCCTTGGTAGAATTTTTGGGATCACTTATGTAAACTATCATATCATCAACAAACAATGAGAGTTTGACTTCTTCTTTTCCAATTTGTATCCCCTTGATCTCCCTTTGGTGTCTTATTGCTCTAGCTAGGACCTCAAGAACTATATTGAATAGATATGGAGAGAGTGGACAACCTTGTCTTGTTCCTGATTTCAGTGGAGTCACTGGGAGTTTCTCTTCATTTAATTTGATGTTGGCTGTTGACTTGCTGTATACTGCCTTTATTATATTTAGTTATGTTCTTTGTATCCCTGCTTTCTCCAAGATCTTTATCATGAATGGATGTTGTATTTCATTAAAAGCTTTTTCAGCATCTAATGAGATGATCATGTGGTTTTTATTTTTCAGCTTGTTTATATGGTGGATTACGTTGACAGATTTTCGAATGTTGAACCATCCCTGCATCTGTGGGACGAAGCTGACTTGATCATGGTGGATGATGGTTCTGATGTGTTCTTGGATTCGATTTGCCAGTATTTTATTTATATTTTGCATCAATGTTCATGAGTGAAATTGGTCTGTAATTTTCTTTCTTAGTAATGTCTTTCTGTGGTTTGGATGTCAGGGTAATTGTAGCCTCATAAAAAGAGTTTGGCAATGTTCCTCCTGTTTCTATTGTGTAGAATAATTTGAGGAGTATTGGTATTAGTTCTTCTTTGAAAGTCTTATAGAATTCTGAGCTGAAACCATCTGGTCCTCGGCTTTTTTTGGTTGGGACACTTTTGATGACTGTTTCTATTTCTGCAGCAGTTATAGGTCTGTTTAATTTGCTTATCTGGTCTTGATTTAATTTGGTAAGTGATATTTATCCAGAAAGCTGTCCATTTCCTTTAAGTTTTCCAATTTTGTGGAGTTCAGGTTTTCGAAATATGACCTGATGATTCTCTGTATTTCCTGCGTGTCTGTTATGTCCCTCTTTTCATTTCTGATTTTGTTAATTTGGATATTCTCTCTGCCTTTTGGTTAGTTTGGATAAAGATGTGTCTATTTTGTTGATTTTTTTCAAAGAACCAACTCTTTTTCTCCTTGATTCTTTGTATTGTTTTCTTTGTTTCTATTTTGTTGATTTCAGCTCTCACTTTGATTATTTCCTACTATCTAGTTCTCTTAGGTGAGTTTGCTTCTTTTTGTTCTAAAGTTTTCAGATGTTCTGTTAATTCACTAGTGTGGGATTTTTCCAGCTTCTTTATATAGGCGTTTAGTGGTATGAACTTTCCTCTTAACACTGCTTTCATTGTTTGCCATAAATTTGGGTATGTTTTGTGGTCATTTTCATTGAATTTTAGGAAGTCTTTAATTTCCCCCTTTATTTCTCCCTTGACTCATTGATGATTCACGTGAGCATTGTTTAATTCATATGTTTGTGGGTTTTCTGGAATTGGTATTGTTGTTGAATTCTAGTTTTAAAACATAGTGATCTGATAAGGTACCTTGGGGCATTTCAATTTTTTCATATTTCTTGCCGTTTGTTTTGTTACAGAGTATTTGGTCAATTTTTGAGAAGGTTCCATGAGGTACTGAGAAGGTATTTTTTTCTGTTTGGATGGAATATTCTATAGATATATGTTAAGTCCATTTGAGTCATAACATCTGTTAGTTCTCTTATTTCTCTGTTCATTTTTTGTCTGACTAACCTGTCCAGTGGTAAGAGGGGAGTGTTGAAGTCTCCCACTATTAGTGTGTGTGGGTTAATGTATGATTTAAGCTTGAGAAGTGTTTCTTTTTCTTTTTTTTTCTTTTTTTCTTTCTTTTTTTTTGTTTTTTTTCAAGACAGGCTTTTTCTGTAGCTTTGGAGCCTGTCCTGGAACTAGCTCTTGTAAACCAGGCTGGCCTCAAACTCACAGAGATCTGCTTGCCTCCTGAGTGCTGGGATTAAAGGCATGTGCCACCACTGCCCAGTTTAGAAGTGTTTTTTTTTTTTTACATATGAGGATGTTCTTGTATTGGGGAAATAGATGTTCAGTATTGAAATTTCCTCTTGGTGGGTTTTTCCTGTAACTAATATGAAATGACCTTCTTTGTCTCTTTTGACTTATTTTAGCTTGAAATCTATTTTGTTAGATATTAGGATAGCTACACCCACTTGTTTCTTAGCTCCATTTGATTGGTATTTTTTTTCCCAACCCTTTACTCTGAGATGATGTCTGTCTTTGAAGTTGAGATGTGTTTCTTGTATTCAGAAGAAGGATGGATTCTGGTTTTGACTTTTTTTTTTTTTCGAGACAGGGTTTCTCCATAGCTTTTTTGGTTCCTGTCCTGGAACTAGCTCTGTAGACCAGGCTGGCCTCGAACTCACAGAGATCTGCCTGTGTCTGCCTCCCGAGTGCTGGGATTAAAGGCGTGCGCCACCACCGCCCAGCTTGGTTTTGTATCCAATCTGTTAGCCTGTGCCTTTTTATAGGTAAGTTGAGTCCATTTACATTAAGGGATATTAATGACCAGTGATTCCTGTTAATTTAGTTTTCATTGTTGGTGATGTTAATTTTTGTGTGTTTCCCTTTCTTTGGAATCTGCTGCTATGAGACCATCAATTGTCTGTTTTTGTTGGTGTAGCCAACTTCCTTGGTTTGGAGTTTTCCTTCTAGTATGTTGTGTAGGGCTGGGTTTGTGGCTAGGTATTGGTGAAATCTAGATTTGTCATGGAATATCTTATTTTGTCCTTTTATGGTGATTGAAAGTTTTACTGGGTATACTAGTCTGGGCTGGCATCCGTGGTCTCTTAATGTCTGCATAATGCTTGACCACGACCTTCTGGCTTTCATTGTCTCCATTGAGAAGTCAGGTGTAATTCTGATAGGTCTACCTTTATATGTTACTTGGCCTTTTTCCTTTGCAGCTCTTAATATTATTTTTTTCTTTGTATGTTTAGTGTTTTGATTATTATGTGGTGAGAGGACTTTTTTTTTTTTGGATCCAGTCTATTTAGTGTCCTGTAAGTTCTTGTATTTTCATAGGCATATCTTTCCTTAGGTTGGGAAAGTTTTCTTCTATAAATTTGTTAAATACGCTTTCTTTGCTTTTGAGTTGAATTTCTTCTCCTTCTTCTGTTGATTGCCTTGGCAGGTTACTTAGTCTAGGGGTTGTAACCCACCTGGCAGTTCAGTTATTCCAGGGTCCCGGAGAGGCACTATCTGAAAGATATGAGCTGAGAGAGAGAAAGGAGGCCATGCTAGGTTTGTCAGAGCCTCCGTTTATTAGAGATGGGGTACAGCTTATATAGGGTAAGGAGTTGGGGGGTGGGCACAGGAGCCTGGGCTCTTGCCGCGTGGTTCACGTTGGTCACATGGTTCACGTTGGTCACGTAGGCCAGGAAGTCACAACTAGGAGATGACACACCTAGTTCTCTAGATAGTTTGGAATGTGGGGTGGGTTCCGCTAACAGATAGCTCTCCATTAACAGCCAATTTGGGTGTGGGGTAGGCTCTGTCAATAGAACGATTCTTAACACAATTAGGGGTGTGGGGTTCTCTGCAGACTCCCCAGGGTGATGGTTCCTGCAATGATTTTAGGAGGAAATTGGCTCCTGACACTTCTTCTATACCTATTATTCTTAGATTTGGCTTTTTCATCGTGTCCCATATTTCCTTGATAGTTTGGGTTAAGCTCTTATTAGATTTAATGTCTTCTTTAACTGATGAGTCTATTTCCTCTATTGTTTCTTCAGCACTTGAGATTCTCTCTTCTATCTCTTGTATTCTGCTGTTTATGCTTGCGTTTGTTGTTCTTGGTCATTTTTTTCATGATTTCTGTTTCTGTAATTCCCCTGGTTTGTGTTTTCTTTATTGTTTCTATTTCAGTTTTCAAGTCCTGGATAGTTTCTTTCATATGTTTGATTTCTTTTTCTTGGTTTTCTTTAAGTGGTTTGCTGACGTCTTCCATTTTTTTGTGTGTCTTTTCCTCCATTTCTTTAAGGGAATTTCTCATTTCCTCTTTTAGAGTTTCAAACATATTCTTGAAGTTATTTTTTAGGTCATTTTCTTCTACTTCATCCATATTTGGTTGTTCAAGTCTTGCTGTTGTAGGGTCTTTAGGTTTTTCTGGTTTTGTGTTGCTCTTTGTGGTGTAGCATGTGTTCTTACCTTTCCTACTCATCTTTTCCTCTATAGGTGTGGTTGGGGCTGTCTGAGATTCTCTTGAATAATCTTCTAGGTAACAGTGAATCCAAAGCTCAGATGGTTGTTCCTCGTGCTACAGTCAGTGCCACAGTTCTTGTTACCCCATTGGTTACTCCGTGTTCCTGGAGTTAGCTCGGTGTTCCTGTGTTTTGCTCTGCTTTCTTGCATTTTGCTGTTTCAGGCCTACTTTGGCCTAGGTTGCCAGCTTTGCCCTGTTTCTGTATACTGGTCTGTATCATCTCCTGCAGAAGTCCCTGGTTTGGAGTTGGACTCTGGGTCAGGTTGCTGGCTCAATCCTGGTCCACCAGTGTCCCGGGCCTGGGTTGGCTACCCGGACTGGATTTGCTCCTGGCTTCTTCTGTTCCAGGTGAAGGTTGTTTCCTCAAGCCCTCTCTGTCCTAGGAGTCTTGTTCAGAACCAGTCCTGTGGAATTTGTTGCCCAAGGTAGAGTTCCTTGTCTTAGGGCAAATGTGGCCTAGGTTACCGGCTTTGACCTGTATCTGTAAATCCTGATCTGGATTCCAACCTGCAGAAGTCCCTGGCTTGGTGTTGGACCTGGAAAAGTTTCTGGCTCCAACCTACTGCCTTGGAGGTCCCAGGCTTGGGTGCAGCCAGACCCACAGAGGTCCCAGACTCACGCTCAGACCCGCAGAGGTTCCAGGTTCCTGCCTACTTCCTTTGATGTCCCAGACCAATGCCAGGACACACAGGAGTCCTGGCTCAGGCCTATTCCCTCTGAGGACCCAGAATCTCACTGACATCTCTTGTTCCTGCCTATTCCCTCGGAGGACCCAGGTTCACTCATGCCCAGGCTGACAGAGGTCCTTGCTCAGGCCTAGTTCCTGGGAGGTCCTAGATTCTTGACCAGACCCACTAGGGTCCTGGCTTAGGTCTACTCCCTTGAAGGTCCAAGATTCACCTCTGGACCCTCAGGGGTCTCTGGCTCTGACTTCCTCCCGTGTACCTGTTCCGCTGTAGATCGCTGACTCTGGATCTGGTCGCTGGCTCAATCCTGATCTGCCAGTGTCCGGGACTGTGTTGGCTTCCAGGGCCGGATTTACTCCTGCAATGAGCACTCTTAATGGTGGAGCTGTCTCTTCAGCCTGAAGGGTTTTTGTTTTTTGTTTTTCTTGTTTTGTTTTTACACGAAGGCACATTGGCATTTGGAGCCCTTCACCCAGAAGGACACGTGGGCTGTGCATGGCCAGAGAAGCAGCAGCCGTACTGGAAAAGGCATGCTGGTCCTAAGGCATGCTAAAATGATAGCAAACTAAGAGGGTGTGGAAAGGGGAAAATTGCAGGGAGCCGGACAGGATCGCCATTACAAGACGGCACCGACATCCTGTCTTGTTGGAAATAAACAACCTCATATTTGGCTATGCCTTTGAGAGCGATGTGTCCCCCCCCCTTCCCGCATGCGCGGTGGATAAGGGTCCTTGAGCCTATCCCGATGCGGTCTGGTTTCAGCTGTTGGTGGCAGCCAATCACAGGGAGACCCGTGTGCCATTTCCAGATATAAGCAGCTGCCTTAGGGCTCTTGGGCCCCTTCGCTTCATGCTCTCTCTCAACCAAGGGCACTCCAATAAAGCGTGATCTGAGAAGAATCCTCGTGTGGTGGTTGTTCTTTCTCGCTGGTCGAGAAGTCCGCCGCAGAAAATAACTCTAACCCTAGAGTCTGGATGAAACACTGGCAGCTGAGAATCAAATGCATGCCTTTAATCCCAGCACTCAGGAAGCAGAGGCTAGCCTGGTCTATATAGCAGGATTCCAGCCAGCTAGGACTATACAATGAGAGTTACAAAAAAAAAAAAAATCTACACAGTTAGAATTTACTGTGAAGATTGTTGACAGGGACATAAATGGAGATAATATTCTTTTTTTTTGGTGGGGTTTTTTTTGTTGTTGTTTTGTTTTTTTGAGTCAGGGTTATTCTGTGTAGCTCTGGCTGTCCTAGAACTTGTTCTGTATAACAGGCTGAACTCGAAGTCACAGAGATCTGCCTGCCTCTGCCTCCCAAGTGCTGGGATTAAAGGTGTGCAAAACCACTACCCAGCCAATATTCTTTTGTTAAAATTTAATTTTTTTATCATTTTTAATTATATGTATTTGTGTTGGTGTGTGAGTATGTACACACGAGTGCAGGTGCCTGAGAAAGCCAGGGGCATGGAGTCCCCTGGTGCTGGACTCACAGGCCTGGCATGGGTGCTGGAACTGAGCTCAGGTCCTCTGCAGGAGCAGTTAGCACTCTGAAGGCCTAGCCCTCCAACCCTGAGATAACAGCCTTTTGGTGGAGATGTTTTCAAACAAGAATGCTAAAATAACTATGAGACATGATTAAAGGCTGATTGTATATGGTCTCCTTTCCAAGATATGTTCTGGGCCTCTCACAAATAAGACTATAAATGTTTGCTTATAGTAAAAATCATCTTACATCACTACGCAGCCCCAGACCTCACCCACCAGCACTAACAGCATACATCAGGAACCACCCTATGATCGTATTTACATTTTCTAGCAACCCTTAAAAATGTAACACCAAAATTGTATATATGTGTTTGGTTGGAGCCTCGGGCTCACCACTGCATGCTCCAGGAAGCCCCATTCCTGACTCTTTCTCCAAAACCCTGCCCGCTCTGAGAGTCTCCCAACAAAGAAAAGGCATCAAAAACAAAACAAAACAAAAAACCAGTTCCACGTCTGTGCCAGCAGCCCACATCCCTGCCTAAGTCCTCGGCTTTTGACCATACTTAGACACAATCCCAGTTTGTGGCGGACATGTCACCCTCATCCACAGTCTATAAAACGCTCCTGCACTGGCTTGGCTGTGCGGCTTCTCCGGTCTCTTGACCTGGAGTTACTTTGCTCAATAACTCTGCTGTTACGCTTTTCCAGTTTGGCTTGCTCTGGCTCCTGTGTTGATGGGATGCAGGCAGCTCACAAACAACAGCACAGAGACACTATAATTACGAAAGCTCGGCCTTGGCTTAGGGTGTCCCACTGACTCTTAGAAGTTTGTTGCTCCATCTCTTCCTCTGTGTATGACTGGCGACTCTGCCTTCTTCCCAGAGTTCTCTCTGTCTGGAAGTCCCGCCTACCTCCTGCCTAGCTGTGGACCATTCAGCTTTCTTACACCAACCACAGCAATGCATCTTCACACAGTGTACAAATACCCCACGGCATCAGGGATTGGGGCAGGAAGCTATTAATATGGTGATTTAGATTTTTTAAAATAAAAATCTCTTCTTAAGATGAGGCTCTATGGGCAGTGCTGGCTCTCACCTTTAATCTCAGCACTCGGGAGGCAGAGCAAGCAGATCTCTGAGTTCAAGGCCAGCCTGCTCTACAGGGAGTTCCAGTACAGCCAGAATTGTTACATAGAAAAACCTTGTCCGGAAAAACAAACAACAATGCAAAAGATAAAGGTTTTATTTCCCCAGCTGACCTCAAACTCACTATGATACTAAAGCTGGCATTGAATTTCTGAGCCCTGCCTCTGCCTCCTGAGGGCTGGGATTACAGGCATGTACCGCCATGTCCAGTTCTATGTGGTGCTAGAGCTCAAGCCCTGGACTTTATACATGACAGACAAGCACTCTACGACTGTGTGTGTGTGTGCTTGCGTGTGCATATTTGTGTGTATGTGTGCAATTATTTTATAGACAATTAATCTTGACTTTCTCTCGAGAAGACCACACTCACACTTCCCTGAACACCTGTTTATGTATTTGCTGTGTGTGTAGAGGTCAGACGACAGCATGTGACTCAATTCTCTCCTTCCATCATGTGAGCCCCTGGGATCAAACTCAAGCTGTCAGGCTTGGTGACTGCTCATTTCTTTTTTGTTTTGTTGTTTTCTGTTGTGTTGTTTTGTTTTGAGATAGGGTCTCTCTGCGTAGCCTTGGCTGGCCTTGAACTAACAGAGATCCTCCTGCATCTGCCTCTTCAGGACTGGGACTTTAACTTTCTTAGCAGAGACCTGGGCAGCCAAGCGTGGCCATCTTGCTAGCCTGGAAATTCTTTTCTGTAAAGTCAAGAGTCCTGGCTTCCTCCGAGTGGAAGTTACTAAAAGGAACCTTTCAGGCAACAGGAAGCCAGATATATGAGACTTGGACAGTCTCTGGCCTCTCCCTGCCCAGCGGCCTCCAGAGAGAGGTGCCCAGAGAAAGAAGAAGTGGGAAAGGAGAAAAACCCCAGGGGGAGGGCTGAGCATTAATTCCAGCAGGCACTGAGACCTCAATTCCAAATCACTTTATCAGTTACCCAAAGTGGCTCAGAGCGTTAGAGCCGGCCAGGAGTACAGCACCCAGACAGGAAGGGAACGCGGGCACCAGCCAGCAGCAGCTCAGCTGGGAAGGTAACCTGGGAGACAAAGATTAGCGCTGCATGCTAGAGGAGGAGCCTGAATTAGGAGTGCCCCTAGGTAGGGGTAATGGTAGTACCTGCTCCTGTCCCCGTGTGTCCTTGCTTCCTTGGCCAACTCCTTTCCCTAGAGCTTTCCCTTGAACTCTGAACTCGGCACAGATTAAGCCACTGTCTTTTTAAAAATAGCATTTATTTTATGTGTATACGAATGAGTGTTTTGCCTGGATCCATGTGTGTGCACTACATGTGTGCTTGATGTCTGCAGAGGTCAGAAGAGGGGGTCAGATCCCCTGAAATGGGAGCGAGGGATGACTGTGAGCCACCACATGGGTGCTGGGAACTAAGTTTGAGTCCTCTGCAAGAGAAACAAGTGTTTTTAACCACCGAGCTGGCTCTGTAACCCAAGCTATGGTCTTTCTGAAGCTACTGCAGCAAATGCCATGAGCTCAATGGCTTACCCACAGTGGCCAGTGATTTCTCATCAATCTGGGAGCTGGCTGTTTGAGGTCACATGACTGCATTGTTCCTAGTTACAGCACACCAACTTCCTGTGGTACCCTCACGTGACACAAAGAGATGAGTGGGCTTTCTGGGGTCTAGTGCCCCCTTATGCTTTGCTGCCCTATACAGGGTTTCTCTGTGTAAACTTGGCTCTCCAGGTCCCTTTCTAACAGTTCTTAGGATCATTTTGTTGGAGTGTGTTGTGACACCACGTGCACCACGGTGCCATGTGGAGGTCTGAGGACAGCAGAATGAAGTTGGTTCTCTCTTTCCACCATGGGTCCAGTGATCAGACTTAGGCTTCTCAGGTTGCCTGAAGCCACAGGATAAACCGATTGTGGAATGGAAACCCTTTACTCTGAGCTGAAATAAACCTTTTCTACTAGGACTTGATATATGCCTCTAATCCCAACACTCAGGAAGTTGAAACAGGAAGATTACACAGCCTGGACTACAAGAGATTCAGTCTCAAAAAACAAACAAAAAACAACTCCACCCCCTGGGCAGTGGTGGTACACGCCTTTAATTCTAGCACTTGGGAGGGGCAGATGCAGGAGTATCTTTGTGAGTTTGAGGCCAGCCTGCTTTACCAAGAAAGTTCCAGACAGCCAGAGCCACATAGTGATACCCTGTCTCGAAAAAAACAAAACAAAACAACAATAACAGCAAAAAAACAGACACCAGCCTCCTATCCCAGCCTCTCCTGACCCCAAGTCTTTTCTGTTTGTAAGTTTATTCTTTTGAGTATTTCATTATGGCAACAGAAAGCTGGCCCCATTAACCCCATTCACGAGGTCTCCATCCTCAAGGCCTAGCTACCTCACCAAGGCTTCCCCTCCCCAGATCTAATAGTTAAAATTTGTTGGATGTTTGTTTGAGTCAGAGTTTTATGTAGCAGGTCTTCAATGAACTCTTTAAGATACCAAGGATGGCCTTGAACCTGACCCTCCTGCCTCACCTGCTGGGATGCCCTGGCAAATGCCACCACATCCAGCGGGCAGGCAGTTGGAATTTTAGCATACGAATTTGAGGAGGACACAGTCAGTCCCCGAGAGCCACATTTGGTAAGAATGAGACTGGAAGTTCAGGAGAACCAGAGATTCAGTCCTGTTACCTCTCTCTCCCCCACCACCTAGATGTCTAGGAGCCCCACTTCCCCCGGCCTTCGAAGGCAAGCTAGAGCTGATGAGGATGACTGAGGTAGAAGGAGCAGCTATGGGCTCTGTCTGGGCTTCACCCTGACTGCTGTGTGATCGTGGACCGGCCACAACCCTCTCTGGGCCTGCAGTCCTCTGGAACAGCCAAACAAGGAGAGCTGTTTATGCTGCTTTGTAGCCATCAGGTGTCAACAGCCCCAGGAAACTATGTCAGTGTGAGGTGAGGAGCAGGGTAGGGGGGCCCCAAGGATGGGCACAGAGGATATTTTGAGGCAGGCAGATCGCCCACGTCACTGCTGGACAATGGGCTAGGGGGAATTATTGTGTTGGGAATGGAAAGTTCTTTTTTGACTCCATTGCTGACAATGGTCCAACACAGTGGGCGGAGACCCTGGGGACAGGGCTTGGTCCAACAAGTGACTGGCTCATTGTTCCTGGCTGGGACGGAGCTGAAACAGGACACCCAGCTGAGCTGGCGCAGAAATCAGGGCAAACCCAGCAAGCCCCTCTGAACAAAGACAGGCTGCACAAAGCCAGTTGTCAGGTGTGGGGGAACTGAGGCCCAGGTCCTGTCAACACAGGCAGAGGGAGATGGGTCTTGACTCTCGGGCTCCATCCTCCTCCCTCTACCCCCAGGGCAGCCTGGCTAAACTCTTAATCCACAAGAGCAGCCCACTGTGTGGTACTGTGTGTACCGTGTGGTACCGTGTGGTACCGTGTGGTACCGTGTGGCACCGTGTGGCACCGTGTGGTACCGTGTGGCACTGTGTGGTACTGTGTGGTACCGTGTGGTACCGTGTGGTACCGTGTGGTACTGTGTGGTACTGTGTGGCACTGTGTGGTACTGTGTGGCAGTCTGTGGTACTGTGTGGTACCGTGTGGTACCGTGTGGTACCGTGTGGTACTGTGTGGTACCGTGTGGCACCGTGTGGTACCGTGTGGCACCGTGTGGTACCGTGTGGTACCGTGTGGTACCGTGTGGTACTGTGTGGTGCTGTGTGGCACCGTGTGGTACTGTGTGGTACCGTGTGGTACTGTGTTGTACTGTGTGGTACCGTGTGGTACCATGTGGTACCGTGTGGCACTGTGTGGTACCGTGTTGTACTGTGTGGCAGTGTGTTGTGCTGGGTGGTGCTGTGTGGCACTGTGTGGCACTATGTGGAGCCCCTTCACCTTTTGGTGGCCTTGGCATCCTTAGAGAAGAGCGACTGTGCCTCGACGATCTGGGGCCCTGGTGCCTTGAGGAAAGAACCAGAACCCAGAAGCAATACCTCCAGACCTGCCCGGAGGGAAGCTCCAGGTCGTACAGCATTCGCTACCTTCCGTGACCCATCTCTAGGTCAGTTCTTCCATTCTGGATCTCAGAACACGTGATTGAATGGAGATATAGCCATAGACCAGCATGGTGGGCACAAGCAGTCAGGCATATACAGCCAAGCCTACACTGTGTGGGGAGAGGCTCTCTCCTCCACCCCGCCTCACTATCTGCTTCCCCCTCTCAGTGGCCATTTTAAGGCAAGGGTCTGGAAGCACACATATGCCTGTGCACTAGAGGCTACCCAAGCAGGGTGGAATTGAATCGCACTTTCCCCTAGATGGTCCTACATCCTTTCTTTCACAGCCTGTGGGGTAGGAATTTTGGTCTCAGGATTTCTGATCAAAAGGGACCCAGGCACTTGCTGACTGAACTCTGGGAAGGCTGGGTCCAAGGGCTTATCTCATGTCCCTGGCACTGTGCGCATGGAGCTTTTTCTGTGTGGCAGGCGCTGGACTAAGTGGGGTGTGTGTGTATGTGTGTGTGTGTGTGTGTGTGTACCCAGGTAAGAGCCTGTGTGGGCAGTTGTATCTCATTGAGATGACTAAGTGAGGTGCTGTGAGACCTGGGAGCTGCTCCCTTTCCCACTACATTGTCTGGGCCTGAGTCAGGAGAATGAGCGCTGATCGACTCTCCTGCCCTGTGACATGTGGGACCTCTGGGGATCCGACTTTTTCTTGACTCAGTCACCCTTGGCTGTATTACCTGCAACTCCAATTTCTGGCTCCTGCCTCGTCTGCTGTTAAGCGGCACTGATAATATCTACCTCACAGACTGGCTGTGAAGGATAAATAAGTCATGCGTGAGTCTCGCTCGGTGTCTGAGACACAGTCCACCATATGGGTTGTAGACCCTATGACCCATTCTAAACAGACCAGTCCAGCCGGGCGATGGTGGCGCACGCCTTTAATCCCAGCACTCGGGAGGCAGAGGTAGGCGGATCTCTGTGAGTTCGAGACCAGCCTGGTCTACAGAGCTAGTTCCAGGACAGGCTCCAAAGCCACAGAGAAACCCTGTCTCGAAAAAACAAAAAAAAAAAAAAACAAAATAAACAGACCAGTCCAAATCTGCCACGATGATTGTAGCACAGGGCTGGCATGGGCTGGACACGCACTAACACTGGAACAATGAGACATGTTGTCTGTGATCTTTTCTGATCTCGCAGGACAAGGGCATCGGTGTCCTCCAGGGACACCCAGGTCCGAGGGTTCATTCCTGGTCACATGGTGTTCACTGAGAACAGCAGCTATAGAGACTAGCATGCTTTCACCCTTTTTGTTCAGCTTGCCCCCTCCTAGTTCTCCTGTGTTAAGTCCCTGGTAGCAATTCTCCAGCTCTGGGAGGAGGAGCTGGGCAGTACAAGGGATGCAGGACATTCACGAAGTCACTGACCTATTCTGGAGGGGTGGCACAGCAACAGGAACAGCCCGAGCCCCTGGCCGACGCCCAGGAACCACACTGGCCTACCCACTGACCTTGGACAGACTCCCTCCCCATCTGGTTTTGAGTCTGCAGCTGGGCTTTTGTCTAGTGGCTGGATGTCTCCTGTGCCCTTTCGCAGTGCCTCCAGGAGTCAGCAACCCTAGGGCATGTCATCAGGGTAGGAAGTGGGCAGAGAGGCCCAGAGGGTAAGAAGAGATATTTTGAGGATAGACAGGTCACCTCACGTCATTGCTGGACAATGGTCTGGGGTTGATGGAAAATCTTGGTCTTAACTTGGGCTGAAAATAGCACAAGGCAGAAGGGTCAGGAATCTTAACTGCCAGGCAAGTGACCTGGACCCTGGGCAACAAGGTTGGATGTGTACAGCAGTCTGATTGGTTCCTGTATGTAGGACTACAGGCCTAGCTCCCTGGTTCCACTACTACCTACCAGTGGCTGCCACAGAACTAGGTGGTGAGATCCCTTCCTGTCCCCTAGACTGTGTCCTCCGGAATCTGCACGCAGTGGTTCAAAGAAAGCTTCCTGGGGGCACGACAGTGTGGTTTCTATCCACATGGGGGCTGAGTTCTGTGGTCTCTAGAGCAGCTACAGGGGCAGAAGGGAAACTAAGGGGGCTCTGGTCCGTGGTGAAAACAGTCCTGTCCCCAACCACAGTGAACAGTAGAGGTCTCAGGACAGTTCTGTTTCTCTGGAGGAAGGATCTGGACTGCAGGAAAGACCCAGGACAGTCAGTGGAAGTCACCAAAGCTCAGAGACTCCAGGTCTCTAACTGTAGTGTGAACCCGGAGTGTGGGAAGTGAGCATCTCACACTACTCTGGGCAGATGACACCAAACTACACACATAATGCAGAATACCTTGGGTCCCGGCCTGTGCTGGCTCCTTGTCACTTGAGGGCGCTCTGGAGGTAAGCTGTATAAACAGATACTTATAAACCAGTTACATGGGGACTGAGGTGAATCATTTGAGCCCAGGAATTCCAGGTTATTCTGAGCAACATCTCAAACCAACAAAATGCACAAAGAGCAAGTGGGGATGCCTCCCCTTTAATGGCAGAGAGGGCAGGGTGGAGATTTAGGAGGCAGACAAGGTGAGATGGGGAGACAGGGACCTGCTGTCCCTGAGGCCAAGTGACACCTGTCAACTGTGTCTGTTCCTGCCTAAACCCCAGAGCTGGCCTGTCCACTTCCTGGCATTCTAGGGAACCCTCCCTGACCAGGGTCACACAGTCCTAGCCACACAGTGTGGTTTGTAATGAAGTACCCTGCACCTGCTTTTAAGAACCAGTTGTTGGGATAGATGTGGCATCTGCTTGTAGTTCAAGCACTTAGGAGATGAAGACAAGAGGGTAAGGACTTCGAGCTCAGCTTCAGCTACACAGCAAATCTGAGGCCACCAATAGTTACCTGAGATCCCATCTAACCAGCAACGCTAACTTCCCACTCCCCACAAAATTTTTAGAATTTTGCAGAGGCTGCCATTGTTCTGGTAATTGGAAGCTGAAATCTGATTGGCCACGGTGGGGCTTCTTGCCCCACAAGAATTGGCAGTGCTATAAATAAAGGGCTCCCTCCCAGCTCAGTTAAATGGTTTGACATTTACCGGCACGTGTCAAGTTGTGTGAACTGAGAAACCCCAAGAACTAGACCCCTACTTGACTCTTCTCCGTGCTTGGCAAAGTACAATACAGAAGACAGGAGGCTTAAAAGCAGGGTTGACCTGGGGATCTGAAGAGGGATCCCTGACAGAAACTTCCGGGAGACAGTAGTCAGAAATAACTGGCCTTTGCATAAGTGAGGAACGCTTTCCCGGCCAGGCCCTGTCCTCTCATCATGCGGAGGAGCACAGCCCGACAGGCGGCACGATCTTTGATATAAGTTACGGTTTCTACCCAGCTTCCAGCCCAGGGGAGCCTCCAGACGGATCTGAAATCAGTCCTCAGGTGTTTGTCTCTTGGTCTGAGGGTCTTCCTTTGAGCCGAGTCCACTGGAGTGCCAATTCCATCTCAAGCGACGATGGGGACTCAGCGCTGCTCACTTACGAGATCCCACTCCTACTTCAGGTAGCTAGCCTGGATTCTGCTGTGTCTTCTCTGGGCTTGCGCCTCCCTTGGATTTATGAGGCTGAAACAGCCTTCCTGAACCCCAACCTTGGCAGGAATGGCAGCTGTCTGCATGGGAGTCAGGTGTCAATGCCTTCCTTAAAGTATGATTTCCCGACTCACACAGATAAATGATGGGGGACTTTGGGGTCCACAGGATGAGTATTCTGAGCTGTTGCCAAATGAGAATCGCTGACGATCCGCATCGGAGGACATCGGCCCATTCACGTGAACACGAGCACGCCAGAGGGCTCCGACCTATAGTCGAATGTCCTTAGTCTGGTTCCCAGCTGCAGTGGACTCTGTCCGTCTTGAGTCATCACTGCTGATCGACACATCTTTCCTGGCTGTGTCAGTTCTGTGAGACCTGTGCAGGCCCAGCCTGCGACGAGCCTGGGGAGCCTGGGGATGGGGGATGGGTTCTATGGGTGGCTTGGCATCTCGGGCAAAACGGACAAGTCTTTGCCCTGCCAGGAAGTAGAGCACAGGGTCAAGGCAACTGTTGGCGCTGGCCAATGGCCGGGTGATCTTGTATGCCATGTTGATGGCATTGAGGGTGTGGCAACTGAGGTCAAGCGATCGGAAGGAGTAGTAGAGGGTGCGGGTGACATGGAAAGGCAGGAAGCAGAGGGCAAAGACGGCCAGCACCAGGGCAATGGTGCGCACAGATTTGCGCTTGGCCCGAGGCAGACCTGTGGTCCCATAAGCCGGTTTGAGCAGCCGTCGCGCCATGAGTACATAACAGACAAGGATGATGGAAAAGGGCACAGCGAAGAGCAGACTCAACATGACGGAGCTGTAGGCCACAAAATGGCTGAAGAGCTCTCGGGCCGAGGTGTCGTGGCAGGTGATGCGGGTCCCCCGTACACTGGTGGTGACAAAGTAGAGCACCGGTGCCTGGCAGGCCAGCACCAGAATCCACACCGCCGCAGCCACACGGCGGGCATAGCGGGCGCGGCCCCAGCGCAAGGAGTGCAGAGGGCGCAAGACACCCAGGCACCGGTGCACACTGATGCAGGTGAGAAAGAGGATGCTGCAGTACAGGTTGGTGTAGAAGAGGAAACGCACCAGCTTGCAGAGCACTGTGCTGAACGGCCAGTGGTCCCCCTTGGCATAGTAATAAACCAGCAGCGGCAGAGAAGCTGCGTAAAGAGAGTCAGAAACCGCCAGGTGGAACATGTACGTGGTGGAGGCGTTCCAGGTCTTGAGGCGGCACAGGAAGATGTAAAGAGCCACAACGTTCAGGCACAACCCGAGCACACACACCACGCCGTAGGACACGGGCAGCAGCACGTACTTGAAGTCCTCGTTGAAGCGGCACTTGTAGCCCAGTTCATCCCCCACCCAGGTGCCATTGATGGTGCTATTCCAGGAGTCCACGTCTGCTGCCATTGCCCTGAAGGAAAGGGAGGTGTGAAGAGGAAGCCATCAGGACTGGTGCTCAAGGGACCCGCACCCACACACACCTCTTTAAGATTTGCCTAGGGCAAGAGGTATAGCTTGTAACAAAACACTTGCTCAGCATGCAGGAGACACACTCTTGTAATCCTAACTCTTGGGGAGGAAGAGGCAGAATTGTAAGACCTGCTTGGGCCACATAGTCAGTCAAAGGTCAGCCTGGGCTCCATAGTAAGACCCTGTCTCAAAACAAATAAAACAACAACAAAAAGATCATCTACAAAACAAAACAAACAAAAAAAACTCACTTGTTTACCCAATTCAAAACTTTTATTGTCATGTGATCTGCATCTCTCCTCGGAAACTTGTGAGATCCATGAAAATCAACATCACACAATTCTAACATCATGACAGGCTGAACAAAGTCCAAGGGTTGACTCCCGCCCATCAGCCTGTTGTAAGTGAAGCACTATTGGGGCACAGCCACACCTGTGTCATTAAGACCACGTGGTCTTTAAAGTCTAAAATATTTACTCTAGAACCTGCCAACCTTGATCTAAATCCCTGAACCATAGAGGTCAAGATCGAGAACTCAGAAGCGAGGGACCGCTTCTGAGTTCAAAAAGTTAGTTGAAAACAAGTCAAGCTTTCATAATTAATAAAAAGACTCCCTGTCATTCTTCAGGAGCTGGCAGTCCAAAGGAAGTCCGGCTATACAGCGGGGTATGATTTCAGATTATTGGCCTTCCGCTGTACTCCAGTGCCACTGCCCACTGAGGCTTCTCCGGCCTGGGCATCCAGCATGCCTGGAGCCCTCATGGACTTTCAAGCTCAGTCTCTATTCTCTGTGAGCTGGAAAATCTGCAACGGTCTCCAGTTTCTTGTTAATTTCCTTTTTAGATCTTTAATTGTGTGTGTGTGTGTGTGTGTGTGTGTCTGTGTGTGTGAATGCCTTGCCTGTGTGTACATCTGTGCACCAAGTATGTGTCTGATGCCTGCAGAGGTCCGAACAGTAAGTGGAACTGAAACTATGGAGCTGCTCTGTGGGTGCTGGGGACCCCTGTCTTCTGCAGGAGCAACCACGAAGACATGTCTCCAGCCGTTTGTTCAACTTCTTTTTTCTTTTCATATTTTCAAGACAGGGTTTCTCAATGAAACCCTGGATGCCCTGGAGCTCGCTCTGTAGACCAGGCTGGCTTCAGACTCAGAGATCCGCCTGCCTCAGCCTCCCCCACTACCTTCAGCCCCAGTGCTAGAATTGAAGATGCATGCCAATACCACCTGGCCTCAATGTTTTTAAAAACTTGTTACTATTGTATTCTGGGACGTCTTACATCTGCATACAGCAATTCTGTTCTTCACCTTGAGGAGATGTCCAGATGGAACAGTGACCTTCCTGAAGAGTCCTCGAAAGTCAGGGGGAGTTCCCTTGGCGGAGCCGCCCCTGGTACCTTCGGTACGGCATGCCCTTCCACCCTGTCTGTGTTCGCTACTTTATCCCCACGTTACTCACAAGGCCTGAGCAGCCCCTGGGCAATGAATGCCTGGAGGGCTGATGGCCACTTTCCTCCTCTCTGCACGCACCTTGTGACCAGTGAGAGCTCTTTCAGACTAATGTGAGCAGCCCACATCTGCCATCCCAATACTCGGGAGGCTGAGGCAGGAGCAGCAGGGTTTGAAAGAGCCTGGGCTACAGAGAAGGGCTGTCTCAGAACAAGCGGAGAGGGGCTGGTGGGAGAGTGGGCAAAGGCACTTGCTGCCAAGCCTGAGGTCAATCCGAGGGCCCCACACAGTAGAAGAGACTCCACGTGGTCCTCTGACCTTCACGTGGGCCCCACACAGTAGAAGAGACTCCACGTGGTCCTGACCTTCACGTGGGCACTCTGCACAGTGGCAGACATACAAAATAAATAGCTGGCATCACGAATATGAAGTATGTGCATAAAAAAGGAAATAACAACTCTGCCTGGGCTAGAATAGAAAGGTTTTGTCCAAAGGCAAGACTTGACATAGTCCATTGTGGTAAGCGGTGGACAATTGGCTTTCTTCACCTTCATTTCCCTGGAATAATAACGTTGTTTGGCTACAGAGAACAAGATTTTATAACTAAATCTTATCTTATTGAGCAGATTCACAATAAATAAAAAACCCTTTATGTATCTATTTATTTTATGTATATGAATATTTTGCATGCATGTATGTACAGGTAACATATGTGTACCTAATGCCTCATCAGAAGGTGATCAGAATCCCTGAAACTGGAGTTAGGGATGGTGGTGAGACATCATGTAGGTGCTGGGTCCTCTGTGAGAGGAGCAATAGTTCTGAAGCACTGAGCCTTTTTCCAGGCCAGAAATATTAATAACAATTTATGTGTATGAGCTTTAGCCAGAATATACATGCACTGTCATGCACCTGAATGAGGCATCCGGTTCAATGAACTGGTGTTACAAATGGTTGTGAACCACCAGATGGAAACCAAACCTGGGTCCTCTGTAAGAAAACTGCTAAGCTACCTCTCCAACTCCAAGAAATAGTAATTTTAACAACAACAAAATGTTTTTTAAACCATAGCAGTCCTCCCTTAGAGGCACTTTATGGACTTATTTTCTCATTTTTCCATAATAATTCTACATTCTCTCTGTTTAAAGCAAAGCAAAACAAAGTGACAATACCAACACAGCTCTCAGCTGCAGGCAGGGAGCAGTGTCCTGGACTGAAGGACCACATCAGACTGAGCAAGCCTCCCAGATAAGGAGCCCTCCTCCCTCTTAGGGGTCAATACCCACCTTGGGGAATGGTGGGTCCCAGTCTCCCCTCCTCTGCTGTCCTCTCTGCACCTCTGTCCCTGCCCGCTGGTCTCCACTGAGAGTCACAGCCCCCTCCTTGTCTTCCCTCTGATTTCCTGCTGTTCCCTGCTGGTGGAATCTCTGACACTTAGAGGCAGGGTGGGAACTTCCTCGTCCCCAGAACCACAGAGCTCCCTTTCCACCTGTTTTAAGACATCCAGGCCAGCTGAGAACTCTATCACAATGGCCCTGGTCCAGACTGACCCTGCCCATCCTCTCCCTCCCTAGGCCAACCACTAATCTGTAAAGCCCATTTGCTAGTTCCCAGCCCTCTCCTTCAGCACTAATTCCTCATCTCTGCTCCTGAAACCTCACCTCAGCTCCATGAAGACTGCTCTGTCTGACTTGGCCACTGGCCCCTGCACTGGCTGGCTCTGCTGCTATGCCCGGTTCTGGCTGGCGGTGTCCCAGGAACTCCCAGTTTCATGGAGAAGTGAGCCCTAGAGAGTCCATCCAGGCCTCCTCACCCTCGTTCACACTGTACTGACAGCCTCAGAAACCTTTCCAGAACGATCCTTTAAAGACTAGACTTGTCCCACCCATTTCTCCAGCCTTAAGGTACTTGTCTTCCACCCCTGCCCCAACACGTTTCTTTGAAGCCTAGATCCACGTGATGATTTTCTCTGTACCTATAGCCCAGCAAGAGGCCTGACCTGCAAGCGCTTGTTGCAAGAAAGGATGAATGAATGAATGAATGAATGAATGAAGAGGAAACGATGCCTTAGAGGCTGTGGGAACCCAGAGGAGTTGAGCCCACAAGTCACGAGGCTTGGCCAAATCCTTCTCCTGCCTGAGAGGGATCCTTTGACCACCTCTTTTGTTCAACACTGACAGGACCCAGACGACCCTGCCCTGCCCTGCCCTTCGATGCTGTAGCCAGGGAAACAGTCTGGGATTTTGGTCAGGTGGCTGAGGCAACCCCATACTTTCCCTGATCCACCTCTGGCTCAGTCTAATCAGTTCCACTGTGTGCAGCCCCCTCTGCTACCTTCCTATTCAGTGGGAATCTGATCAGGTTTAAGCAGCTCCCGCAAGGCAGCATTCAGTACCTGGTAAATACCTACCTAGAGGTTAAGCTCTCTGTTTTGGTTATACTGGAAGGAACTGGAACCTTAGGCTTGACACTGAGGGTTGTCTGGCTGCAGAACCTGGGATAAAGGAGCAGAACACAGTCCCTGCCTTGGATCCCATTGATGCAAGCAGAATCCAGTGCACACACATACAAAATACCCAGCCTCCCAGCCAGAGGATCTGCCTCCCACACCTGGCTGGACCTGATCAGTCTTGCTCTTGGTGCAGTGAGGATGCTCGGTGTGGGCTCCAGTTCTTCACTCATAAATGCTCAGGCCTGGACCAGCCGCTGGGACCGAAGCAGGAAACAGGAAGAACAGGTTCCTGGACCTGGGGCTGTGCCCTGCCTCCAGCATTTTACAGGGCCAGCAGCTGCCTGGAGGGCTCCTGCAGACACCCAGAGACAAAGAAGCAAATGTAGGTTCAGAATCTGTCAGTCTGGCCATATTCTTTCTCTCTCTCTCTCTCTCTCTCTCTCTCTCTCTCTCTCTCTCTCTTTCTCTCTCTCTCTCTCTCTTTCCTCTTCTCTCCTCCCTCTTCCCTTCCATAACCCACTAAATAAATATCCAACCTCACTCTACATGGTGTGCCTGTCCATGTCTCTGTCTCTTGCCCTGTGTGGCTCCCTGCCCAGGTCCAGCTGCCTTCAGAGACCTGCGGTGCAGTCTGTGGCATGCCCATCTGTCTGTCTCTCCTTGTGGTCCGCTGCAGCCACTAGGGGAACTGTGCCATCCCTGCCTGGGACTGGCTGCTCCCGGGACAAGCCGCCCCTGAGAGACCTGCAGTATCTCTGCCACAGCAGCCTCTGGGGATCCTGCAGATTTTTTTGTTTAATCCATTACACTGAGGCCCTAAAGAAGCCAAGAGGAGACCCAGTGTGTTTGTCCTGGTCACAGTGCCCTCTGCATGCCCACACACCCTGTTATCCCCTGCTAACTCATATGTTCCAGGAATGGGCTGTTCATCGCCTCCTCAAACACCCCCTTTCACATGAAGGAGACTGTGGAAGTTCTCCCCTGGTGTCTTCAGAGCCCAGCCAGCCTTCCATTGGCCCTGATTCTGCACTCCAGCCCCACAGCAGGAAACAATCAATACCTTCTTGGCCCAGCATATACAGCATAGCACTGCCAACATACCTTTGCCCAGGATAAGTGTCTGACTAGAGTGCCTTCTCTTCACTCCACATTTAGACATTCCTCCACAGGTATTGCAAATACACACGCACGACTCTCTTGAACACACAGGTGCAAATGCATGTAGACACCCAGGACACACACTTTCACATCCACATGTACGGAGCATATCGACATGTCTAGATGGGGCCTGGTACAGCCTTTGGAGCTACCTGAGGTGAATGCCCATTTAACAGAGGAAGAAACTCAAGAACAGAGCTGAACCATGAGCCCTCATATGCAGCAAACACAGGGAATTTGCTCGAGAGTGGATATTCCTGCCTGGGAGAAGGACCCCTCTGTGTGGACAGGTCCCAGCACCCACCAGGAACCTCCTGAATAATTTTTTTTACTTTATTTGGAGCCTGTCCTAGAACTCACCCTGCAGACCAGGCTGGCCTCGAACTCATAGAGATCTGCCTGTCTCTGCCTCCCAAGTGTTGGAATTAAAGGTGTGCACCACCACTGTCCAGACTAAATTTTTTTCTCTTGAGAAAGTGTGCTATACATCTCAGGCTGACTTCAAACTCACCATATAGCTGAGGATGAACCTGACTTTCCGATTCTTCTGTCTTTAGTGTCCAAGTGCTGGGTTTATAGACGTGACCCACCACACTCTGTCTGTGTGGAGCTGGGGCTAGAGAACCCAGGGCCTCAAGCTCCCATGTGAGCCACACACACACCCTTTTTCTTTGGTCCTGAAGGTTGAATCCAGAGCCCGAAGCATGCTAGGCTAGAGCTTTACTACTGAGCTATGCTTCCAGCTCCCCTCCCAACCCAGCTCCCAAATATCTTTTTCCATCTGCACTTTCTCAACAGTGGGGAGTGGGGCCCCCAAGATGGAGGTGCAGTGTAAAGATGGGTGGCTGCTGGAGAGAGGACCAAGCCAGGGAGGTGCCTCTAGGCACTGATGACATGGGCCAGAGCATGTTGAAGAGTCTGGTGGCAAGATAAAAGAGCTCCCCTTTGCACCCTGTCCTCCGGAGGTGCCTGACCAACCAGCTAAGGCAGAGCACATCGCTTTCTGAAAGGGCCTCTGCCATCCTCCTAGGTTCCCATCTCTCAATATTCCACCCCATCTGATGCCCATCACTCACCAAGCTCAGCCAGCGGAGTTCCCTAGACGTATTTGTATGCCCTTTGCATTGAAGTAGAGACACAGGAATAAGCTTTCCGTAGGAACCACCGTCCTCTCTACTTCAGTCCTCGCCTGCTCAACCTTAACTCTTTAGTCACACTGTCTTCTTGATACCGTACCTTTAGCCACATGCCCTTGAGTTAAAATCTTTCCATAGCTCCCTACTGCTGTTAGGTTAACATACAAGGCCTTGCCCTTAAGGTCCTACCTGAACTGGTTCCTGTCATCACTAGAAAACCTGCCATCTTCCCCTCTCCCCCATCCTCCTGTCTCAGTACGACTGAAGTAGTTGCATGGTTCTATCTCACTCAGCAATAACTCCCTGTTTTCTACCATCAATCTCATGCGGAGAGCTGAGCATTCTCTGTACCCATTTTTGTTAGGTGGCTTCACATTTAATTTGAAGGTTTCAGCAGGCTAAAATAACCTCCTTAGAGTCACAACACTAGCAAACAGCACAGAGTTCTGCTGTGCCCCGACCACTAGCTCCTACCCTACGCTACAATGCCCAGATGCCATCCCCAGCAAAGCTCTGCCTCTTTGTTCCATCTCCAGAAGAGGAGGTCTGACAACTCCTACCTGGTTCTTTCTCACTAGTCCCAGGCTAGAAAGTCTAAAGCCAAGAGGAGGAAGCAGAGCTGGTCCTTGGCTGGCAGTGGACTTTCCTGGGTGGTTGGACAACATTCCAGTCCCTCTACTAGGGTGGCTCTGGAATGCGCCACCTGCCAGGCTGGTGGACCCTGTCCAGCTTCACAGGGGAGAGTGTCTTATCATGGCCCCAGAGAACTGTTACCTACCTGCTTTGTCAGAAAGAAATTTTGAAAGGGGAACTGAAGACCTGGAGTTAGAACGGCAGCAAGAGGGAAGTGAGCACACAGGGTGGGGAATCTTGTTCTGCCCTTGCCAGCTGTCAGATGGGCAGAGCTGCCAATCCCATAGCCCGCTTGTCAACCTCTTTTTGACAGAACAGAATTTGCTTGTGAGCAAAAACTTTACACAGAGACACACACACACAGACGCACACACAGAATAATAAGAGAGGAGGTTGCCATGCAGGGTAGAGACAGGAGGGATGGGAACCCCCCCAAAGACAAGAGAGGCAAGTAGCCCTGCAGGAATGAGCCAGGCTGACCTAAGATCAGTACCTCACACTCCCAGACCCATCCTCGGGAGAAGGAGGCAAAGAGCCCGCAGCAATCCACCGCACAGCACACCAACACCTAGTTCCTAGGTTTGTCCTCGGTTGCTCTAAGATTACATTCTTCCCTGATCTCCGGATGTTTGTTATCAAGGTCAGGGGTCAGGGAGACACACCCAGAAACAGACAGTGACAACTCAGGCCGCTCAGGCCAGAAGGAAGCCGAGGAGGCCCTGCTGGGAAAGGAGGCAGCAGTAGTGGGGAGGCCCCTCCTCGGGAAGGTGTCCTGGAGAAGAGGGCACCTGACTTGTGGTTAGAAAGACCCAGCAGCGTCAGGTGGGTGGAGGGAGAGTGAGCTCAAATCTGGGCAAGATGGCCGAAACTCGAAGCAACCTGCGGTTTGAGCATAGGACAGGCAATCTAAGCAGCACAGGACTAGGAACCTAGAAGTCACTGCCTGTCTGTCCCTTTCCAAACATCCTCCGCGGGGTTAGAGAATAGCAATTCCCTCAGCTGTGCCTGGTCTGGGGACACAGCTCAGGGGTGACCTCTGATGGTATCAGGTGGTGAGTCTGTGTTGTAAGACCTCCACAGAGCACAAACCTGAGACTCCGAGGAGAAAGGGCTTACCTAGCCAAGGCAGGCTCCAAATCATGGATTTTACCTGACTCAGCTCAGCCGAGTGCAGCACAGGGCTTCCTTCAGAGATGGGCTAAATGGGCTCAGAACCACAAGAACCCAGACTCCACCCCAGCCAAGCACATCTGAGTGCCTCCAACAAGACCCAACTTGGAGCCTGTTATGCTGTGCAGTCTGGGTCAAGTTAGACCCAGTCCCCGAGTGTGAGTTCTTTACTGGTCAAACTGGAAGAGTCACAGGTCCATGAGAGCAGCTCATGAAGAATGAACAAGACCAGGGAGCAGTGGGGCCCACAGGGAGAAGATGTGCACAGTCCGGGCTTGCAGGCACTATCTTCCCATCATGGCAGGAAAATGCTGAATTCTGGGGTACTACAACACTTCTCATCAGGAGGCCTGCTCTGGGTATCCAGCAGACAGACAGAGGTCATGGTCCAAGCTATGACCAGGGAGGGGCAGGAAGCATCCAGCCTGAGATGGGAGAACTCAGGTTCATATCACAGGATGCACAGAAGGCGACGAGACAGACTCTCTTCCGGGCAGTGACTCTCCGAGTCTAATTCCAAGAGTGCCTGAATCCCATGCTGTTCCTCAGGTTCACCTGCCGAAGTAGGGGCTGTGTCCAAAGCTCTGTTTCTTGTGGCTCCAAAAAGCCTTGGCTGAGATTCTCAGAACGCCAGGAGTTTGTGCTCAGAGTAACACAACAGAAACTCACAAGCCACAAAGCTCCAGCAAACACCTGCCAGTGTCTGCCAAGGCGGAGCTTCAGAGGATGAACTCTGCCAGGCCCTCTGAGGAGTGCACAGGACGGACAGGCTATCTCGAGAGGATCCAACCATCTCCAAAGGGAACTCAGGGTCACAGAGACTGGAGCAACCTGTATTCTGGGCAAGTAAGTGGTTAGTGGAAGCTTCCCCAAGGAGCTGGCCTTAATAGATAACTTGGGGTTGTCAAAGAGACAGAGACGGGGAGAGAGGAAGCCCAAGCCAAGACTCAGAGGGTGAGGGTACAGGCTGTTGAAGAAGTGCCAGGAGATCCTGTGTGGCGGCATGGAATGTGTGGGGGCCGAGGAATTCATACGAAAGGGCTCAAATGCCAATCTGAGAGCTTTTTCTCCCGCTTAAAAGGGAGGGCATTTTCAGAGTTGACCCTTGCAAAGAGGGCACCAATGGAAAGCAGTCAGCACCAAAGAGTCTGGAGGGTGGGTGACCAGGGGAGAGAATCTGGGTCCGGGACTCCCTGTGAGCTTCCTTCCTGACCCAGGCCCAGGCCTGGGCAAGTCTCTTACAAATTGAACTCCCCACGAGGCTTTATCCGTACAAGCTGGAGGGAGGCCCCGCGCCTCGAAGTCTCTTCCGCAGTAACAGTGACAGAACACGAAAAAAATGCAGGACTGAGGTGGGCCCAGCCAGTCTAGGATGCCATTATCTCCATCACAAATCCTGCCACTCGTTCTATAGCAAGACTGAAGCAGGCCTCTGGGTTTGGGCCGTAGGGCTATGAAGGAGCTACTTACTCTCTCTCTCAGACCCAGAAGGGCTGGGGTATAGCTCAGTTGGTAAAATGCTTACCTAGAATGCAAGAAATTTTTGGTTTGATTGCCAGCACCAAATAAAACAAGTACATACCTACAAGTCCAGCATTCAAAAGGTGGAGGCAGGAGGATTAGAAGTTAATGCCATTCTACTAATGAATTCAAGACCAGTCTAGGTACGTAAGTCTCAGAGGGTGGATGGAGACAGGAACCCAGTATGGTGGCTCTTCACGAAACAAGAAGTTTCTCTTCTGAATATCCACTGTACCTGTTCACTCATTTCCAAAATACTTCCTGGCACGTGCCCTGTGCCCTATCTGAGCTAGATAACAGGGACACAGTGAGAAGGCAGCAATGGCCCAGCTTCACAACACAGTCGACTGATGTCTCTAGAGATTAAGGAGGGTCCTGAGCCAGGTTCTTCCCATCAGGCCCCACTGGTGGCTTAGGAACCTAAGGGTATCTCAGGCACAGACAGGCCCAGGGAAGGCAGGTAGGGGACAGAGGAGATGCCATTGGAGGGCACTTCCAACTCAGCCAGTCAGCAAGATCTTCCTGGTCCTGTAAGCAGACTGGGAAAATCGGGGCTATCCAGAAACAGCTGGGCAATTGGGGCTTCAGAGTTAGGTTACCGGCAAACCTCTGTAAGTTCGAGGTCAGTCTGCTCCACATAGTGAGTTCCAGGCTAGCCAGGACTACACAGTGAGAACCTAGTGTTCAATCTCCCTTCCTCATCCTGAAGCTTTGGTCCTAGAGGGGAGGCCTCAGCGGGGGCAGGTAGGCAGGAGTCCCAGTTTTTATCTGCCTTTGTGACCTTGGACAAGACATTTTCTATTTTTCTCATCTACAAAATAAAGGTTCCTTTCTCATGTAGCAAAATAAAATGAGGAACTTTTGTAAACTGTAACAACAATTCACCAACATTCCAATAAATAGCATAAGCACTTATAAATAAAAGGAAAGAAATTACAGTCATGAAATTAAAGATCTGGTGTCACCCACGAAGCCTTGGTGATGTCCTCACACGTTCAGCTGGTTCATGGGGGTGTGGGCAAGAGAGGGCACCAGAAAGTCACAACCTCAGTCTGCATGCTGGGAAGCCACTCCTGAGGATTACCTGTAGGCCAGCCTTCCCATCTCCTCAAAAGCCAGGAGAAGCCCAAGCACAGAGAAGACCTCTCCTCTATGGCAGGGCTTGCCCCACCCCTCATGCAGGGTGGTGCTGGCACTGACCGCTCTTTTAGAGGCTGCCTGCTCACAGAATCCCCTTCCTCACACCCCACCCACAGGTAACTAACACCTCCTTGGAGCCCCAACCTGATCTTCAAAAGCCATTATTCCAAACTTGATCCAAAATCAGGGCTGCTGATCCAGGGACTCTGGGGATGCCTTTCTGAGAACAGCTGACACCTAGCCCTATAAATCCCCAAACCAGAAAAGCTGGTTCCCAGCAGGATCTACACTTGGGTCTAGCTCCTGGAGATCAGTAACACACCACACACACACACACACACACACACACACACACACACACACACACACTAGCCCTAATGATTTGGGCACTATCTTCTGCCAGACCCTTCTAGCACCACCTCCCAGATTAAAAATTTCCAGACAGAGCCGGGCGATGGTGGTGCACGCCTTTAATCCCAGAACTCGGGAGGCAGAGGCAGGCGGATCTCTGTGAGTTCGAGGCCAGTATGGTCTACAAGAGCTAGTTCCAGAACATAGGTATACAAAGCAACCGCAGAGAAAACCTGTCTCGAAAAACAAAACAAAACAAAAAAGTTTCCAGGCAGATTAAAGTCTTAGCTGTCCTTACATGAAACTGCACCACCTCCATCCCTCCCACCGCCACCGCCGCCACCGCCGCGCTGTCTTCCCAATCTCACCTCCCCCGACTCCTGCAGCGGGCCATCCAAAGTGATTCTGGGGAGAGTGGAAGGAATGCAAATACAAGAACTCTCAGGACTCCCGGGTCTCTGTCCACAGACTTACCCCTCAGGGATGCACACAGACTAATTCAAGTTCAGCCACTCACTTCCCAGGGGTGTGCGCGTTCCCCCACTAACACACAGATTAGCCCAGTACGTTGATAAACACAGCAGGCTATCACTCACCAAATCCAGAGGAGACAAAGTTCAATAGCGTGCCGGCAGCTCAGCCGGCTCTCACCATCCAGTTTTGTTCAGTATCTGGGCTGGGAGCCAGGGCCCACGGGACAGAATCACGTAATGGGCTCTCCTGTCCGGCGCTGAGTCGACTGTAGTGCCAGTTCCCAGACCGCACCCGGCGGCGACCTCTCCGGCTTCCGTTCCCCTCTAGGCTGCCCACCTCACCTCCGCGACGCGCTGGTCCCCTCCAAAAGCCACAGTCGCGATTCCTGGTTCCCGAGTCCCAAACCCAGCAGCGCAGGGGACCACGTGCCTGGGAGAGCGGCGGTCCCCGCCCCACCCCGCCTTGCTCGGTACCCCACGACCAGGCAGCAAGCCGGAGGGCGGGGCGGACTCTGGGCGGACGCAGGAGCAGTCCCGGACAGATGCCTCCAGTCTGTCACCCGCTTGGGACGCGGCCTGATTGTCTCTGCGAGGTCAGCTTGTCCGCAACTGGTGTTGAGCAGGGAAGGCGGGAGGCGACCATCCTGGCTGGGAAGAGTCCACCTGCCTCGTTCCTCTTATCAGAGGAGAGGTTTTCAGAGACGCCCAAGTTTTAGAAGGTTTGCTTGGTGCTGGCGTGGCTCCTGTTGCTCCCCAGCCCACCGATGGACCTTTACACTAACCCGCAGCCTCCCCTTCGCTGCCGCCCTAGTCCATCTCACTTCCGGACGGATCTGCTCCGGACTGCCGGTACCGGGAAGGGTCTTTACCCCTTTTACCTCCTCCGTCTGCTTTCTCTCTCACTTCACCTCACCAACAGGTCCCTTAATTCCCTGTTTAGTTTGTTCTCTCATCTTGAACTGCCTCAGTTCTTCTCTCTGCAATGAAGACCTTCTGTAGCCACGAATCCTATTTAGGCTCCTGTGCTAGTTTGAGCACAAAAGAGCAAAGACCACATCACCCATCTCTCTCCGCTGTCACCGTCCCGTTGCTGTCCCAGGAATCTGGAACGTAGCTCCAGGTCAGCTTTAGTGCAGAGAGTCCCACTCAGGGACTCGTTTTCTGTGAACCGGAGCCGGCACTTCTCATGACCCTGCTTCCACTGTCCACCCCGGGAGTATTCAGATGCCCAGATGGGTGGCCAAGTTTAGAGCAGGTGTTTCCTATGGCCAGGGAGCTTGCTCTCTGCCCCGGTGCTGTAGGCCTTGTAAGCTGTGCTCCCAGCCCCAGAAGGGGCCCAAAAGGGGTGCTGGCTGCGGCCTTGTCTAGAGTGAGGGAGGTGGACACCCAGAACTGTGTGGCTGAGCCTCCCTGCAGCCTCCTGGGGCCTTCACTTAGGAGACAGGAAGGCACCTTCCTCTGTTGAGAGCCGGTGCAGGCAGCTTCTAGAGACCTAGATTTCTCTACAGCAGCACCTTTAGGGTCCTAGCGTGAGGGAGTCTTCCTGGTTATGGTTATGGAAGCCCCAGCTGATTTCCTTTTCCTGGTCTCCCTTCTGAGCCACTAGACCTTCCCCTGGGAGCCAGGATCGAGACCAGCCTCTAGGAGACCCCAGTGGTCAGTGGCCAGTCTTGGACTTCGTACTTGCTGTCTTCCAATTCCTGACTTTACAAAGAAACGACATTCCTGAGCTACACAACATCTGAGTTTCCATGTCAGGTGACCTAGTAATGTCTGAGGAACAGATGAAAGGTTCCGAAGAACCTCACAGCCTGTGCTCAATCCCAGTCTTCCTTCAACTTTTCTACCCCTGCCTTCTGAGTCAGTCCATCTCTTTCTCTGTTGTTTTTTTTTATTTTGTTTTTGTTTAGCTAGGATATCCCTGTGTAACCCAGGCTGGTCTCGGACTCACAGCAGCCCTCCTGTCTCACCTCTTGAGTGCTACCATGCTTGGTAGCTTTTCTGTCTGCTTTTCTGCACTGTGCAATAGTCCTCACTCGCTCCTCTGACACTGCCTTTGCTTAGGGTCTTACTCATCATCTGAGCTTCCTTGTTCAGAGGAGTGAGTATCCCTTCTCAGAAGAGTCTGGAAGGCTAGGTTCCCTGACGCTTTCCTACGTCAGGTTTTGTGGATCCATGTGTAGCAGCTTCCCCATCGCCCAGCACTGCCCCCTCCCCCATCGCCCCCGCACTGCTCCCCTCCCCCCCATCGCCCAGCACTGCTCCCCTCCCCCCACCGCCCAGCACTGCCCCCCCCATCGCCCAGCACTGCCCCCTTCCCCCCATGGCCCAGCACTGCTCCCCTCCCCCATCGCCCAGCACTGCCCCCTCCCCCCCATCGCCCAGCACTGCTCCCCTCCCCCATCGCCCAGCACTGCTCCCCTCCCCCATCGCCCAGCACTGCCCCCCATCGCCCCGCTCTGCTCCCCTCCCCCACCACCCAGCACCGCTCCTCTTGCCATCTTTCTCCAACTTGAGCACCTTTGCTTTCATATTTTGATTTATTCACAACTTGAGATTTAATGACTGAAAGAACTCAGAACCTGTATTGATCCAGTCAGGAAACACACAAAGGCCAGCACAGCACTGAGGGCGGCTCCCTGAACTTCGCAGCCTAGGCAGGCTAATGGTAAAGTCCAGGCACTGGGATGATCCCTGTGGGGTGTGAGGAAGCCACAGGGGCAGCTGCATTAGCAGGAGCAGTTCAGGAGGGGACTGGCAAAGCCCCCACCCTGGCTCCCTGAGCCCACCTCGCATTAGAAGGCTTCCTGTCTCTCCAGCCCTGAGCAAGCATTTGCCTCCTGGCAGGCTTCCTTCTCTCATCTCCCCTGAGAAGGTTTTCTCCCTGAGAATCCACAATTGCCTGGCCTAGCCTCCAACCCTCCAATGCTGCCTTTGCTTGAATGGTGCCTCTGTTTCCCGTCTCTGACACTCCCTGCTTCAGACTGGGGGGGGGGGGGCTTCCACTGCCTTCAAGGCAGCCCAGCTCCCAGCCTCCACTCCAGTCCTTTCCCTCTCTGCCTCCGCTCCTACCTGTACTTAGTCAGACCTTCTACAGTCCTGAACCCTTAGTCACCTCCTGCGGGTGCTGGCCACTCCCTCTGCCCTTTGTGTCTCTCTGGGTTGGGTCTCTTTCCTATTGACCTCCCCCATGCCACACCTCTTTGCACACCATCTCTAACCTCCGCCCCCCACCACAGGGATCTTTCTAAAGGTGTGGCACAGTCTGTCCTACACACAGCTGATGTCCCTGTCACATGATCAGTCTCCAGGGCTCTCTATAGTTCACCTTCTTTGAGCTGGCCAGGACACTGTGAATCGGGCATTATCATTCCCATGGTACACTGAGGGAAGCCAAGGCTCACACAAGTGCAGTGTGGACCTAACTCTGGAACTGTATGTGCTGAGGGAAGGCCCTGAAGAGTTCTTGGATCACGGCTGGGCCCTGCTGTTGGGGCCTAATCTGGCAGCTCCTCTAGGCAGAACTGGGCCATCCAGCTTGTGTTCCTGGCTCCCAAAGTGGCTGTGCAAACCTAACTGATCCTTTGTATTATCCTCCTTCTTTCTCTCTCTCCTTCCCTCCTTTGGAACTGGAACTGGGCTCCTCAGGTTTCCCTGAGTAGGGCCAAGACTTGAAAGGCAAATGAAGGCTGGGAGATCTCAGCTGTTGGCATGCCAGGAGGCAGCACTCCAGAGAGGCAGCTCTGAGAAGCAGAAAGCCAATGTGACAAAGGCCCCTTCCACCTCCCTCCACAAAAGATCAACTACCTAATTTCTAAGACTTCGTACAAATTGAAAATGTGGGCCCTGTGATAAAAAGTTATTAAGGATTTTAAGATGGTGACAGAAGTATTAAGTACTGGGCTGAAGGTGGTGGCACTTTTCAATCAGGAGGCAGAGGCAGGGGGATCTCTGTGAGCTGGAGGCCAGCCTGGTTTACGTAGTAAGAGAGACCCTGTCTCAAATAAACAGACACTAATGGTATAGCTCTTACACCTAGGAAGCTAGCCCTACCCTCAGGCCTCTCTTTCCTCAACTGTCAACTGGTTAATGGTAGCCATGTAGCCAGGCAAGGTAAGGGAGAGGGAGGGACATGAGTAGTGAACAGCATGAGGAATTGAATAGCGGTCTTCACGGAATGCGTTCGTTGTTTTGTTTTTTCCTTTTTTATCTTTTTTTGAGACAGGGTTTCGCTGTAGCTTTGGAGCCTGTCCTGGAACTTGCTTTGTAGACCAGGCTGGCCTCGAACTCACAGAGATCTGCCTGCCTCTGCCTCCCAAGTGCTGGGATTAAAGGCGTGCGCCACCACCACCACCTAGCTATGTGGATGAATTCTTGACAAAAATTTGATCCTTTTTAAAAAATTTATTTCATTTTATGTGTGTGAGTGTTTTGATTCCATATATATTTGTGTACCACGTGTGTGCCTGGTGCCTGTGGATGTTAGCAGATAGCATTAGAGCCTCTGGGACTTGAGTCAGCTGCCATGTGGGTTCTAGGAATCAAACCTAGGTCTTCTGAGAGAGTATCAAGTACTTTTAATACTGAGCTTCTCGATTCTTTTTATTTAAAAAACTCTTAGTTTTAGGTGTGCGTGTATGTGTGTCTGTGTGTGACACACGCATGTGCATGCACCAAAGCGCAGTGCTTTCAGCGGCCAGAAGAAGGTTTCAGACACCCTAGAGCTGGCGCTGCAGGTCAACTCAGGTCCTCTGGAAAAGCAGCAAGCACTCCTAACCCCGAGTCATCTCCCCAGCCTCCTCAAGCACTACTGTCAGAGAAGCAAGTCACTTTCTCAGTGCTGTACAGAGACTCAGTGAGGGAAGCCAAGATCAGAGAGGCAGAGTGGAGGCTGGGGGTTTGATAGAGACACACAGAGATGGAGGAGGCTGCTCAAGACAAAGATGGCCATTGTGCAGACACAAAGACAGGACCTTAGAAGCCTTCTGGGGGCTGGGCTAAATCATGAAGCTCTCCATGGTAACAGGGAGCTTCCAGGAGACACCTCCTCATCCCTCCCTAGCTGGGATGGGGGTAAAGCATGCAGGAGCCAGAAGATGGTCAGTAGGAGAATCAGATCCGGGGCTGGGCCCCAACACCTTGTTCCAGCCCCTAGACACAGTCTTCTACTAGGGCAGACCGCCCCAGCGCCTCTCTGGCAGTGGGTCCATGCTACTCACTGTGTGGTCTCCTATCTCATTAAGGGCAGTGCCTATCTCATGATAATAAGCTTTCTGTACTCCCCATCATCCTAAAACATGCAAAACATAGTCCCTCAGTGTGCGCTTCAGAGCCTTCTGTGATTTTTTCCTTGATGCCCTTCCACAGTCACCTCCTCATCAGCCTCTCATACCAAAGTCACATGGGACACTCACCATTGTCCATGCCCCCGTCTTTTTCCACACACAGCCTTGTACTGGTGTGTGCTTTTCCAGTCCTGAGGAATTCTCCCACAGGTTTACTGTGCCTGAAATCCTCCAGCAGTCAGCGCTCCTCCTCCTTCACAAACAGCTTCAGCCTATCCATTACCACACCAGCCCCTGCTCCACAAATGCCGGCTTCCCCACTGCCACCTATGCTGACTTGTGTGGTTAGCTATTTGCTTCCACAAAGCCCCGCTGGAAGGAGGGCCACATTTGAGCTGAGTCTTACAGGGTGGGAACTGTGCCTGTCTGGCTGTAGAAAGCAAGCAGCAGAATATAAGAAGCAGTGATACCTGCTTCAGCCTCCCTCAAACACTTCCTGAGTCAGTTTGGTTCCTGGGTTCCAATGACAAGAGATTCAGAGCAGTGGAGGCCATTGTCCAGCAAGAACGTTCATAGACTCCCAGGGTGTCTGGGTGTGGTGGCAAACACCCGTAATCCCATCACTCAGGAAGTAAGAAAATGCAAATTTGAGGCTAGTCTGACTAAAGAGAAAGACCCCTGTCTGAAAATAAACAAAACAGGTTGGAGAGGAGGCTCAGTGACTGAAGAGGCAGCTCAGTGACTAGAGAGAAGGCTCAGTGGCTGGAGAGAAGGCTCAGTGGCTGGAGAGGAGGCTCAGTGGCTGGAGAGGTGGCTCAGCGGTTGGTTGCTGTTCCACAGAACCACGTCTGGTTGCCAGCATCCATATCAGTTGGCTCACAGTCTCCTCAAACTTCGGGTCCAGGGGTTCCAGCTCTCTTCTGGCCTCCAAGGACGTCATGCATGCACACGGTGCACAGACATGCATGCAAGCAAAACTCTCATACACATAAAATAAGAAAAATAAATTTTAAACAGCAAACCAAGTTTCCCTGGATTTGTTTATGAGGAATATTGATTTACCAAGACATGACTTGGACCTCAGTGATTTCTTTATTACTTTGAAGTAGCTTTTATTAGTACGCTTTAGTTTTATTTCCTGCTCATTTTCTTTAAGTTTGTTGAAACGATGCTTATTGTTTATATTTATCTACTTATGTATTTGCCTATTAAGAAAGGCGTTATTTTGAAGTCCTTATCAACATAGACTTTGTTGTGTAGACCAGGGAGGCCTCAGACTTGCAGCAATTTTGCCTGAATGATAAGATTAGATGTGTGAGCCACCATGTCTGCCTCCTATTTTATTATCTTTCTTTTCAGATAATGTTAAGTGTTTTTTGCTCTAAATTCAGTTTTGCTCTCTCTCTCTGTCTCTCTGTCTGTCTCTCTCAACACATACATACTTTTATAATCATTATTTAACAACCAGGTAGTGATTGAATTTCAAGTTTTAAAATATTTTCATGTATTTACTTTTGTGTGTGTATGTTCATGTTTGCATGTGAGGGCACATGTGTTAGCAGGCGTGTGGAAGGCCAGGGGTGATGTGAGAAGTCATTCTCTGTAGCTCTCCCACCTTATTCTTGAAACTGTGTTTCTTAGTCAAGCCCAGAGCTGGTGTACTGGTTCATCTCAGTGGCCACCTTGCTCTGAGCATCCCTTTTCTCCACCTTCCAAGTCTGGGCTTGTGGGCGGGCTCTCCATGGGCCCTGGGGTACGATTATCACACTTGGAGAGTGAGCCCTGTGACCACCCAGCAATCTCCTCCCGCATTCTAGTTTACTCTTTACCGCAAGTGAACGTAGTGGCATACATCTACGAGTCCAGACCTTGATAGTCTATTTCAAAACCAAAACAAACAAATTCAACTCTGAACCAGGAGTGATGGTACAGGCCTGTGATCAGCGCCTGTGAGGTAGAAGCTGGAGGATCGGGAGCTCAAGGACAGCCTGGGCTGCAGGAGGCCCTGTTTCTAAATAAAGACAAACTCTTCAGAATACTAAGGTGTGGAAGACATTGTTATTATTTTGCTTAAATGCATTTACTTTTAGGGAACCTATAAGAACATGTTGCGATTTGTTGCTGTTGGTCTCTTTGAGACAAGGTCTTCTGTAGCCCAGTGTAGCTGAGGTGGTCTTCATTATGATCCTCTTATTTTCTGTCTCCTGAGTGCTGGGATTACAAGTGTGAACTTTTGCTTTGTTTGATTCCTTCTGAAAAATAATGTCTCAGGGCAAGAGAGATGGTTCCAGGGTTCGGAGTACTTAGTTCCCGGCACCCATCAACTCCATCCAGTTCCAAGGAATCCAAAACCTTCTTCTGATTTTCACAGGCCCGGCATGTTATAATGTACAAATGCAGGCATGTGCTCACGTGCACACACACACACACACACAAAATAAATAATAAACAGTTAAAAAAAACAATGCCTCACCATGTGGTGGTGGTGCACGCCTTTAATCCCAGCACTCAGGAAGCAGAGGCAGGTGGATCTCTGTGAGTTCGAGGCCAGCCTGGTCTACAGACTGAGTTCCAGGACAGCCAGAGATGCATAGTGAGACCTTCTCTTGACACAAACAAACAATAACAAACCCCTAACTGCGGCAAGCACACGCCCTCCTGCAAACCTGTCTTGCCCCAGTAGCCACAGCCGGCCAGTGAGCTGGCCAGACCTGAGTTTAGACACTGGCCAGTCAGTATTGGACTTGCAAGTTTGGACCCCTTTTGTTATGAAGAATTTGAATGGATGCCTTTGTTAGATACTCCTTGATCTTTGGTGAGACACAGCCCTGTCTGACTAAGGCCAGTCACCTAGAAAAGCCTTGCCCAATGGATGGATCTAGAAAACATCATATTGGGTGAGGTAATACAGACCCAGAAAGACAAATATTATATGTACTCACTCATTAGTGGTTTTTAGACATAAAGAAAAGAAAAACCAGCCTACAATTCACAACCCCAGAGAACCTAGACAACAGTGAGGACCCTAAGAGAGACATACATGAATCTAATCTACATGGGATGTAGAAAAAGACAAGATTTCCTGAGTAAATTGGGAGCATGGGGGACCATGGGAGAGGGTCGAAGGGGGGAGGGGAAGGACGGGAGGGGAGCAGAGGAAAAACATATAGCTCAATAAAACAATAATAAAAAAGAAAAAAAAAGACTAGCTGTTATTTCTTACCTCATGACTTTCCCGTCATGATAGACTGTAGCTGGTAATTTAAGACAAAATAGATACCTTAATTTTGTTTTTTTTTTTACCTAGTTCACTCATAAAATAACATTAGCAGTTTTTCAATTCCATTTACTCGATTCTGAATTAAAAACAAACAAAAGAGAAAGATATGGTAGTGAAAGGGGGACTTGCTGGGAGAGGGGGTGAGAGAGGGGGTGGGAGAGGGGATGGAGGGGGGTGCTGGAGAGGGGTGCTGGGAGAGGGGGTGGGAGAGGGGTGCTGGGAGAGGGGTGCTGTGAGAGGGGGTGCTGGGAGAGGGGGGTGGGAGAGGGGTGCTGGGAGAGGGGGTGCTGGGAGAGGGGGTGCTGGGAGAGGGGTGCTGGGAGAGGGGGTGCTGGGAGAGAGGATGGGAGAGGGGTGCTGGGAGAGGGGGTGCTGGGAGAGGGGTGCTGGGAGAGGGGGTGGGAGAGGGGGTGGGAGAGGGGATAGGAGGGGGTGCTGGGAGAGGGGGTGCTGGGAGAGGGGTGCTGGGAGAGGGGTGCTGGGAGAGGGGGTGGGAGAGGGGTGCTGGAGAGGGGTGCTGGGAGAGGGGGTGCTGGGAGAGGGGTGCTGGGAGAGGGGGTGCTGGGAGAGGGGTGCTGGGAGAGGGGTGCTGGGAGAGGGGGTGCTGGGAGAGGGGT